>NC_087514.1:15039497-15339497 GCF_963921805.1 Phalacrocorax carbo | reverse complement strand
GGACAGGGTACGTATGAAGAAGCTGTCCGGGCGCGCAGAATAGGGTGATGTGTTTTAGCTGTATCAGGATTGGCTCGTATTTTTTGTTTAACATTCAAGCTAGAGAGGCTGAAGAGTATCAAATTGAAAACAAATTTATCTAAACCTGCTCTTGCTTCCTGTCATACTCTTAGTTCACTGGACAATCTACTAGTGGTGGTCAGGGAAGTGAGAGTCGCCTGAGAAACTCTTATAGGAGCTCTCCAAGATATAAAGGGATGCTTTAATAACTAGTCAATTTTTTCAGCTCATCTTCTTTTTAGCTAAGGGAAAACTGAAAGTAAGAGCAAAACAGACAATAGGGCTGACAAGGAAGAGTTGTGCAAGGCTGAACACATCAATGCATCCTTGACAGTCTGTGAAATCAGCCAGCTGTGATACTAGACTGATGATTAAAAGCTTTTATGTCTCTCAATTAGGTAGAATAAAGGTGTCACAGGTTTTCCACCTGCACTTCATAAGGGGATTTCACTTCAGAGCCAACTTCACTTTAAAAGCTGGCTTAGCAAATGCCATGCAGAGATTTTATGCATGTGGCACCTATTACATGCACTGGAAGCAGTGCTACCCCTCTTGCCATGTTTGTCCAGGTATGGAAACTACCTACTTTCATCTTGCCTGCTGAAGGGACTAAAGACACAATTTTTAGGAGTTAATTTGAAGCATAAGGCAAGAACCTGGGTAAAGCCTCATCCCTTTTACACAGCAAAAGTACAATTGCCTGAGTGCTTTGTGGGTGTTCTGCACCCAGTCCCAGGAGTGGCTGTATCCCCAAAATAACACAGGGGTGCACTAATTTTGCTGAAATAACAAATAAACCAGCTGAGGATATCCTGGTGAACAACAACAAAAAAAACCCTCCTAACAATTTTCCCTATGGAGGTACTAAGCTATTTCTTTAATACTCAAATATATCAAAATGGTGCTTAGGCACATTTAGTCTGAAAATGTTGTCAAGTGCCATGCTGCTTCAGACAAAGAAATATTTTACAGTAATATCTTCTCAAAACTCAGTTCACTTTTAACCAGTAGTTTATAGTTACAAACAACAGGAACTCACATGCCTCTGGGCACTTGTGTCAAAAAGCTTTTACTCAGAAGGGGTCAACACACTCAGGCTCAGCAAAGCACTGCTGATGCAGAAAACTTTGTCATATTTAGTCAGCGTGTTACAACGAACAAGAGCCATTTGGGAAGGGCTCTGTCTTAACAATTCAACTACATCTTGGGGAAGGGATCTGCCTTAACAGTTCCACTGCATCTGTTCACCTCCACTGGCACCGCAATACACAAAACATCAGAAACATCAGAAAAAGATTCTTTGTGGAAAAGGAAAATAAATTAGGGCTGAGAACTTCTAATATATTGTTATTATTAGATTAATCTTAGGGGTAGACATCTACAGGAAGGAAAATTCACAGGAAAGCCTACTTGGTAGACAAGCAAAACACTGAATGTCAGGGTCTGCTTGTGTTATGCAGGAGGTCAGTGACTAAACCAAAAACAAGGTGGAGGTTTGCCAAGCTTCACCTCAGCAGCTCATCAGCCTGCTGTGAGACCCAAAATATAAAAAGTGTCTATGATATCTGGTCTTCTTTTTGGCTGAAGCTGTTTTTTAAAACTTCTTCGTAATTTGTTTTGGGGGCTGGAGGGGTTATGTTCCTATTGATTTTAAAAATATCTGCCAGTTTTCTTACAATTCTGCTCTGCTGTTAAGTAGAAAGGCTGAATTTCGGCTTACAGACCACATGTTATTTGCTTTTCTCTTTCCTGTGCCTTCGAGTTTATACTAGCCTTTGATTTAGGTGCTTGAAAAGTAACAGGTACATATGAATGGGTGAACTGATCCATTAAGGGCAATAATGCTCTATTGGTAGCCCACAGTCCATTCACATCACTGATCCTTTCAGATTACTGGATTCAATGGGAGTTTTTCTACACTGTTTATTACTTATGAAACAAAGAGCATTAAGAGATTGCAAAACTGGCAAAATCAAACTTTTAGAAGTGAGGAAACAACACATTTGCATATGCCCAGATAGTCTTAATTTTGACACTGTGTTCAAGCTAGGAATGAAATGGAGAAGGGCAGGCATGTAAAGTTGCAGAGTGAAAGATACTTGGGAAACCCCAGGTCTGGTACTTCCTAATTTCAAAGTGTTGATTTTGAAACCAGGCCGAGGTTTGCATGAATCAGGGCCCTGGGGAGGAAAGAGTCCATGATGAAAGCAACTGAAGATCGTAGCAAAACACACAAACATGAGGCTAAATTTGGGTTGGTCAGACAGACAAATATCTTGCATTTCCCAACTTCAGAGGACTTGGCTTTCCACCTAAAAAAAAGAAGTGTGAGTTTCAAGTGTGCATTGCTAATCTATTTTTTAAAGAAAGCCTACTCTGTTTGCATGCAGCCACCTCTTCATCATCAATAGGACATCAATGCTGACTGCTTAGGAGAGCTACACAGAAGCCAGCTACTAGAGAAAACAGATGAACACTCTCAGCTACCAGCCACACACACCTTATTGCCAGTGGAGAGAACTGGTGGAAGAGGGGGTGGAGAGGGCTCTTAGAGTCAGGCAAAGGAGGGAGCCTCTTCCAGTCCCCCTTCCCTGTAGAGCAGCTCCAGCATTTCTGTAACCTCTGCTGTGCTGGCTGCAGCGGAGCTACAGGCACGCTGGTGTCGGCTTGTGGTGCTGGCGAGCTGCCACAGCTTCCCTGAGCCCTGGAAGGGAGAGGTGGGAAACATCTCTGGAAAAGCAATTTTGTGAGAGAAGAAATGTATTTTTTTCTACACTAAAAGATCCCTCCTTTTTGTCCTGCCACGTACATGTGTGCACCCTCCTCACATAGCCATATTTCAAAGCCCTGTTGGAAGCACCAGAGATGTTAAAACTTCTCAGGATGAAGTTACAAGAACCTTTTATGCTGAAATGGGTCAGGGCTCCCAGGCATGCAGGTAGGCCAGCTGCCACCCTGATGATTAAAGCAACATAAGGTACAGCCTACCACAGTGCATCAGGCTGAAGAAGAATTTCCTCCTGCATTTCCTCCTTTCCTCCAGTGCATACCCCACATATGGGGTGCATGTTGCTGGTCCAGATTATCCCAATGAAAGTGCTACCACTGACTTCAGGATGAGAGGAACGCTTGGCAGGTTTCTTATCTGGTCTTCCTGAATTAATCAGAATTTTAAATGTGCAAAGCAAATGCTGAGTGTCTACCACAGCTATTACAGGAAGAAAAAAAAATAATGTCACATAACAGCACAATTCTCCCTCAAGATGCTTTGATGTCAGGAAACAAGATACCCAAGTACAACTATTTTTCTAACTTGTTCATCTTTGGGAGTTGCCAGAGGAAGGTCTTTTTTGCTTCCCAGACCACCACAAAGTTGAGACACGAAGAACAAGTGATCGTCCACATGACTCTTCTGTGAAAGTTCTGGATTTCCCAAATGGTCATTTACAGTTACATGTTTATTCATTTTTCCAGTCAGTGAGCATTACAAAAATAAAGGACAGAAAAACAGAGGTTATGCTAATAGCTCCCAAATGACTATCACGAGCATGCTGTTTCAGTCTCTGATGTAGATGATAGATTTTCTGAGGAAGCTAAGGGAAGACACAGCCTGGCTTTGTAAAATTATGTAGAGGATAATTATTTCTAAAATTATAAAGCCATATCAACAATTGATTTTTAGGTGATCCTTTGAATTATTGGTAACATTCATCACATTCTCCGACAGGCACCAACTGTAATAGCTGTAGTGAGGTAGTGAGGAATTTTCCGTCAGAGCTGAAAAGCCCTTAGGTGAGCAAATACATCTATGACTTAAAATTATTTCAGTTCAAGAAAGAGTACCGAATTCCTGATCTTCTGACACTCAGACATATTCTGTAGTTGAGATCTGGCATTTAGACTGTTTTGCTTTTTAATTAGATATTTGTCTTAAGAAAAAATCCAGTCAAATTAGTAAAATTCTGTATACTTGACCGAATACTGAAAATGATGGCCCATTTTACTGCCGTCCAGCAGGAGTCATTGAATAATCCAATATGTAGCCTTGCTCCAGCAGTGTTGGGATAAATTATACCTTGCTTCCTCATTGGGATCTTGAGAATGGATAAGCTGTTCATCAACATTAAATGTAACAACACAAACCTCAGAAACTTCTGAACCAAACTTAATATGGATTCATGAGCCATGCCAAAATGAAAGCACTCATGGAGACAAAATTGTATTGTTGGGCAAAAGCACAGAACTGTTTTCAATAGAAACCTTTCTGTGTAAGTCTCACTATCTTTATCATATTGTCATGTGAATTCACCCTGTATTTTTAATGCTTTCCAAAGTAAGTGAAAAACAAACACTTGGAAGGGAAGGACCTTTGATATGTCCATTCTTATGTTCTTCTACATATACCTGTTCCCATTGTGAGTTTATGTCCTTCTGTTGAAGCGAACCTGGTGAAGAGGTGGACTGGCCCCTTCATATTTAAACACTAGATTTTCCATGCTATATCATTCACAAAGGATTTGGTACAAAAGTCAGGGAAGTTACTATGAGTTTTCCTATTTTTCCACCACGGATCTTTAACTCTTCATTGTTTTTCTGAATGTTCACCTGCAAAACTGCTTCTTTGAAGTCAGGAACAACTGCGTAAGCAATATTGTGGCATTGTTCCTAAACTCCTTAGTTTTGCCAGGCCCAAACTGACTCACACAGTATCATCTTGGCTCTCTCTGATCTGCAAACCAAATCATCTTCCCATGCATAATGGAGAGATGACTCTTTGCTATATCAAGCAAATTGGCTGTCCCATCTAAAAGGTTATTCAGGCAAAATGTTGAGGTTTTGTTGCAAATATCTAAGCTCAGTTTTTTCTCAAGAGAGACATTAAGGAGCATCAAATGAGAACAATCAAGGTCACTAAGGTCAGCCAGGCAACATCTCAGCCACCTCCCTACATGAAAGACAGTGGTAAGACTAAAGCCTCCAACTTAAATAGCTGTGGAGTTTGTCAAGAACAATATATGCTCCAACACGCTAAAAACAGGGGGACCTCAGGACTGTTATCTAATGGAAAGCAAACCAAGAAATATGTATTGCTGTGTGCTGAAAAATTTCACCAGTAAGAAGTGTAACACTTCAGGATGAAAGATACTCTCTAACTGAAATACACCGTGTCTTAAATCAGCTTTTAGGATACAGGATGTAGAAATACATGGCATTTGGGCCTAAAAATGATATAAAGTTATAAATACTTCAAATGCAATGGTTTATTTTAACAGACTCATATTAAATATACATACTAAATATGCATTGCAGAACATCCAGCAGGTTACAAGATGAGGGTAATTAGCCACCGGAATGGGGTAGTTGTGTTTTCACTCACTTGAAGTAGTTAAACAGAGATGATACATCTTCCCATCACCACCAGCAGCTGTAAGCAGGAATCATTCAGTGAAATTCCAAGGCTTATGTTACGTAGGAGGCCAGCTGGGATCATCGTAATGATCCCTTCTGGTTTTAAAAGCTCTGAATACTATATGTAATCCCTGTAATTAATCTAGCTCCATAGGCTTCTGTTTACGAGTCAGTTATTTTGGCTGTCTGTATCAGGAGAAATAACTAGTTGCAGCCAGTCAGGGTTTATTGAAAGTAGGGAACTACTATTTGGAGCGAAGTCTGTTTCTAAAAAGCCTGCTATACAAGCCTATGCTCTTTGGAAACACCAAAGTTGATCTCTATGACACATGCTATTTGCTGAAAGTTTACGGTAGATTGACTCATGCAGTTTTATGTTGTGCTCTGTTTAAAATACTATTTTTTTTTGGTTGAGTGGTAGCTGTTTCAGTGGTTACCTTTTGGTTTGATGGTTTGTTTTTATAGGGCAGAGAAAGTTTACCCAAATTACGAGCAGTTGCCAGTACTGCCTGAAGAAAAATGTCATCCTGACATTGATTTCTTTGGGGAATGAATCATGCAGATATATAACTTTTAGCAGTGCTGTCTGTCTAGATTTGTGATCTTTTTTCTTTCTTTTAGAACAAACTTTGTCACTTGAAACAATGTGTGATGTCTCGTCTTAAACATATTTATAGTTTTCCCTCAGTTTACTAACAGTTCTGTTCTGTGTGTCACTCGTGTCTGGCATATGCATCATCAGTAGTTCCATTTCAGTATAGAAACCTGTAATTTCACTTTGTATTTTGTCCATATGCATCATTTTTGTGGCTATGTTTTATCCATGATGGGGCATTACAAGGAGGCCTTCTTAATGATAGAAACCATGATGTGTCCCAAATATAGCACAGTATGGATAATTGTAGACAGGAGTTTAGGATTATTTTTGGTTTTGACAATTAATGACTGCCTGCATGAAAGTTTTAATGTATTACATCACACAGAAAACCACCAACAGAAAACCAATGGCACATTCCTTCAGAGAGTTCCCTTGAGCTCAGCTAATCCAAAGAAAATCAAAACAGCAAAATCTTCAAATGAGCACAAACAGAAAACCTAAGTAATGAATACAGCTTTATGGATTTCTTCAGGCCAGATCCTGCTCACTTGAAATGTTCCACTTAAGGGGAAAGGGCTGAGAAATCCCAGGAGCAGCAAAATCAAAGCAGCAGATGTTTCTAGTCTGGTTTTAATCCCATGTAATTAGAATAACAGATAAAACATAACTTCTCATTTTCTCATCCCTGCTTTCTTTTTAAGATCACTCAACTCCTTTGTTTCCTTGCCGTATTATTGTGTGTCTCTGCCCCTTACTATTTATTAAGTGCTGCTTGTTGCAGGTCAACCTTTGGAGGTATAAAGCCATCATGCTTTTGCCATGATGTTTAGGGCCTCTAGTCAATAAATCTCAGCTCTTGCCTGTTATCTCCTTGAAAAAGGGCAGCTCAGCATTCAGTTTGTGCCTCCATCGCCCTCCCCACCACAGCATGAAGAGACACTCACTGAACATGTGCCCGTCTGTACAGCATAGCATGATGGTGGGTATGGTCATCACATCTGAGGGAGTCGGCACTAAGGACGTACTTGTGTCCACACGCAGGGAAAGACTCACAGTTATTGACTCACTCCCGGCCACAGATCCTCCTTAAAGGAAAACACGTGCTGTCTACGAATCTCTTCCTAGTGCTAACAGCCAGTAATTCATTTCCAGATCGACTAAGTCTAGAAATTAAAAAAACCCCAAACAACAAACCATTATCATTGAAAAGAGGCCAGTTCCAGCTGGCATAGGCAGCACTGAGCGGGATGCCAGTCTAGTGCTCATCTGTACCCTTGTGAAATTGGCTTCTCACCTCTGTGTGCAGGCACCACGCCATCCTCCTGCATGGGTACGAGGGTGGGCAGCCAAGCGATCATGTGCACGCACTGACTGCAGGCAAGAAGGGCATGAGTCCAAGCCCAGGAATGTGGGTGCAACAGCATGGCTGTTGCCTCTGCACAGATTCAACAGTAAATGGACCATGTCAACATCATGAAGCTGGAATCACCTCCAAGATCAGCAAAACAGCTTCCTCCAGTGTGTGAAGTCATTTTTGTTGTCAAGGGATCAGGACATATACTGCACAGGAGAGGAAGGAGAAGAGCAATTGGAGATTTCTTAATGATTGTTTGGGCATTCAAGCCCTGAGTGCCCTTATTCTTTTGATTAGGTCGTTGGTCTTTGGAAGGAAACATCTGATCTGGAATGCAGCACTGTGGATGCTTTGCATAGCAAACCTCTCTGTGCTATAAAGCCAAGTACCAGTTAGTATCAGAGGTAATCTCTTACCATTAACCCAGCCCCTCATAAGTTTAGGTTTATTCTTAACTGTTTCTGGCTGGTTATGGCCCAAGGGGTAAGACCTCTCCACCACAGCACAGGACAAAAACCTGCCAGGATCTACCATCTCCTCCCAGCACATGATGTGCTGACCAAACTGCAAGCATCTATCAGATTGTGGCAATTTCCTATCCCTTAGACTGAAAATGACTGTGAATCCCATAATAAGATTGGCATCTCTAAAACCCTTGGAGAAATGTCAATGCTACATAATATTTTACTGACAGTGTTGGACATAGTCCGATGCTGTCCTTGGAACTGCTTTAATGTTACTTCTAAACTCATAAATTCTTTTGAATGCTGTTGTAAAAGCCCACACATTAAACAATTACTATTCAGAAATCTTTTTATAAGCCCTGTAGCTCAATTTTTTCCTTGCTGGGGCAGGGGGGCTCAGCAGTAGTTCTAGGTGATGTGAATTACTCCAAATGGTGGAAGTCACAGCAGACCTTTTATCCAGTCTGTGCTAGTGCTGTACTTTGTATGTTAAACTACTGCTAAACTAAAGCCCAGCCATAATGATACCACATAGTATACCTAAGTAAGTATCCACAGTTCAGAGACACGCAGATGAAGTGAGGACTAGAATCTAGCCTTCCAGTTTCCAGATCACAGGTCAAAAGCTCCAGTGGTATCAGCACTGAGCAGTAAAACACCTTCATTTTTTTATCTTTTGTCACTGCTCAAAACTTGAAGTTGTAGAAAGTCTAATTCATTAGCAGGCTAAAAACCCCAAAACAAACATCGTCCTGAGTATGGACTGAGTGAAGGGGTTTTTTTTTCCTTTGGTTTTGTTAGGCTGTCAAGCAGAAAATATGCCACCACCATCACTCTCCCTCCCCTTCACTAGCAAACAGTCTGGCAGACAATAACTAGGAAGGTGGGAGAATAAGATTCAAAACTTTCTTTTTCTTGCCAGAGAGACACCCACGCAGACATGAAACCAACATTATGATACACATTACACAACACTGTGAGTCCCCGAACACCAGGGAAGCAACTCAGGAGGTAAGACAGAGTTCACTGAGAAGGGCAGATGTCTTGAGACACATTTGGTAGCAGGGTTCAGGCAGTGACCAAGGCCAGGAGCATTAAGAGCAGCAAGTCATCCCTTTTAAAGCAGTGAGCAGCCACTGTCACCACTGATGGATGTTCAACAGCACGGCACAAAAAAAAAGTCTGGAATGCCTGTTTTAGACTACGCACATATTATCACATACTTATGGGCTTTGAGGGAGGTCTTCAAGCTTTCTCTGGTTTCCTGTGGATCCTTCTTTGTTCATTAAGTTTCCCTCTCTCTCATCTTCCTTGTACCCTTGCCTTCCCTTTTTGCTGGGTGAGCTCATAAATCTTCCAGGGCAGGTGGCTGCCTCCTGGTTTGTCGGGGTTTCTTTTGAAAAGTGCTGCAGAAAGTGCTAAAAGCTGTTTGGCTGTGGCTCAGTTTGGAAAGCATGCAGCAGAGGTTGAACTGAAAAAGAAGAAAAGAAGAGAAGCTAAATAATTATAAATCTGTATAACCAATAAATACACATGTTCAACAAGAAGGTCAAATGGGTAATATGAGGCACAGCACCTGAGTGCTAGGACCAGAAGACCAAGATCCCGCAGGACTGACAGATCTTGTGCTTTGAAGTTTTGTCATTGCTCTGCATGATAAACAGGTTTCATATAAAATGTACAGGTCAGTGCATCACCAAGGTACCACTTACTATTCGCATGTTTTATCCAGAGTGCAAGCTTAGTGTCTGCCACCTCTTGCGACTACGTCTTCCACCCATCACATGGCTTTCTCCAGAGCACCCCACACAGTCACTTCACGGAAGGGCTGTGAGCGTGTTGACAAGCAAAGCTCAGTTTTGCACTAATACAAGGCTTTGTACAAAGCTCTGTCAGTCTGTACTTCAGGGTCAGTGACTTTCCTGTTCTCTTAAAAAATGTTAAAGAGAGCAGGATCAACCTGTTTTGGTTTGTCATGGTGGGGATTATACCTGTTTTGTTGGGGCAACTTGTGCACAACTTTGCTGCTAATCCCTACTCTAAACTTAGAAAGCAAACTCAAAAGACTGCACACCAGTTCTATTTCAGTTCACAGCAGTGTGTTTAGGTCTGTTTCTAAACATAAATACTTTCATTAGCCATGCAGTCCTCTGTTTAATTCCTTACATTATTTTTTTTTTTTAAGAGATGAGCTTCAAACGAGGATAGGAAGGGCATAACTGGGCAAGACAGAAGTGTGATTCCAGGCAGAACATTACATTTGGTCCCTATTTCTGCAGCCCAAAACAACAAGTCTCCAAAGCACATCGGGGATGTTCAAATTCCAGAGCCAGAACTAAGCCCCATGGCTCAAGATGTGATGAGATCTCTAGGAGGAGTGAAGGAGAACTCTGAAAGACAAAAATGCCTGAGATAAGAATCTAAAAATCTGAGGCTGGGTACATGCCCTTAATCTCTCATGTGTAAACAAACAGTTAAATTTGTGTCAGGGAGCAGCATGTTCAGTTTTCTGAAGAAGACGTGTTTCCCAGAAGGAATTACATAAATATTTATGAAAATGAAGCAGGAAATATTTTCCCAGGGTAGGACACTGTTCAGCACTGCATCAGGTCAGCAGAAGCTGGGGTTTATTTTGTCAGTCTTCCCCTGGAACTGAATCATTGCCCTCTTGTTTGCAGAAATCTGTTCTGACACAGGAAGAGGCTGCACTTAGATAAACACAATTACAAACCACACTGAGTATCTCACTTTCTATCACATCTCTGAATGCATATGTGAATGCCTTACTTTTTTGGACAGTTTCTCCAAGTGATTGCATGGAACAAAATAGCCACAGGTATCTGTCTCAGGCATCCCAGGAAGGCTGATGCCATATGAGTAAAGTCAAAGGCATCTTCAGTAGAATTGAAAGCCTGCAAGCTGTCAGAGAAGTATTCTCAAAGTGTTCACAATAAAAGTGCTTATAACACATTCACTGTGAGCCAGTAAATTCTTGCAAAGTGAAAAAGTTAGAAACGCAAGGTTGTAATGCAGTGCTACCTGAGCTGAGTGGAAGTTACACACAACTGAGGTCTGTTTAAAAAATGGGGTACAGGGTTCAGTACTGCACCTCATAAAGTGCCCAGCAGCTCTCCGAATCTGTGGTCTGCAACCCAAACTCCTCCTGAGATTTTGGTGCTGACCAGTTGTTCTGCTCCCTGGGCACCAGCTGTCTCCAGATCCCTCCTGCCTCACAGCAGACACTTCCAGCTGGAATCTGGATCGGCTTTTCTGTTTAAGGGATATAAGCTGAGGGGGATAGGGGGATAGGAGTGGGAAAGAAGAGGCAGGAATATCCCAAGAAGGGGTTGTAAGCTCTAAAGCAGACCTGAGGTTCTTCTAGAGTGCCATCCCTCTGTCAGAGCAGGGAACGCTCACACCCATCCCTCAAGGTACCCAACTCAACAGAATCAAACTCACTCGCAGGAGACCAGGGAGATCACAGCTGGTGGGGGAACATATATTACTACACTGCTGAGGCTGATTAAGCCCCTCAAATATCCAACAAGTATTACCTGAAATCATTAGAGTCCTACAAGCACTGTTTACTGAACGTAGAAGCAAGGAGATTTTGGAGAACTTTGTCCTTAGTTTGGTTCTTTTTGTCAGTTATTTGCAACAATATCAAGGTCTAGTCATTGTTTATATTTTACTCAGAGGAACAACTGGTGGTGGAGACTGTTTGCAGGCTCAAGTAGTCATTGCGTGGTGTCAAAACCAAAATGACGTTTTACAAAATCGTCCTAGGATTACTTTCCTCCCTACACTTGGCAAACCATGTTATTGCTTTTCATCTTCCATTCTTTCTAAGCTTTTCCACCATGATTGATGGATGTATCCAGTACGACAGGCTGAAACACTCAGAATTGTCATGACCTCTCATACCAGGAGAACCGAAACCATCTGGGATCCCAAAGGAGAGAAATATTGTGCTTTTTTTTTCCCTTTTACTTCAGATGCCCCCAGGTTTATTCAGTATAGTAAGGTACAGAAGAGGAAAGTTCTCCTTAATGTGAAATTTGGGTTGGAAAGGATGTCAGCGGACTCTCAGCACTTGTGGCTGAATCAGCCCATGGTAATAGGCAGGATGTATTAGCCTGGAGTTCAACCACAGGATCTGGGACTCCATGAATTATTAAAATTGGCTGTACATCTGCCCACCTTTTGACAAACACTATTTCAGGATATTCGCTGTACTCCTTATAGTCTATTGACATTTAACAACTAACATCTGAAGAATAAGCAAGTGAAGGTAATACAAATTACCAAGGAAGTACTCGGACTCCAAGGAGGCAATGCACTACACAAAGGTTACCCGACTACTGCTCAACTCAAAGCAACAGAATTTTTCAGGATTTTGTGTCTTCTCAGGGTTTCCTTGTAACACCCTAGGAAATGTTTGCTTTATGTCTTTTATGTCTGGACAACACTGCTTAGTTTGTTTTTCTCTCTCGCCTACAGACATTTCTCTAGGCCCGATTCAATAAGAATTAACATGCACAATAGGCAATGTGCCTCATTAAATCTCTATCACCAATGAAGCTGTTTGAAGATTTTTTCAGTGGAACTGGTTTGATAAATACCAAATTGCCAAAACCCAAGCTTTTCATGCTAGTGTATCAGTTTTGATGGATTGCTTGTTAAAGAATGTTTCCTAGCTCCAGGGCAGGATTTCTGGTCCAACATACAGGAAGGCACAACTGATTAGCAAAACGGCCTTGTAATAAGTCAATATAACCTTAAGGCTCTAGTGCAAACACTAGTTTAAATTAGGCAGAGAAAGAATTTGAATCTGGATCTCCTACATCTTAAGTAAATGCCTCCATTACTAAGCTCCTGGATATATTAAGCTTCATTTCTCACTGTGTGTTTAGGGGTTTTGTGACTTTCATGGAGGAAAAAAAATGTAGGGTCTTGATTCCTTTTCTAATGTAGAATGAGAACATTTGAAAATTATCACAGCAATTGTAGTATCAGAAAAATGTTCCCTGCTTAGTCCTAGTCAGTGACTGAACTGGTTAAACAAATGGTTTCCTCTCTCACTTACACTTATCCCCCTTTATCCCTGATAAATAACAAAGAAGTCACTGTAAGTCTTCTCAGTACTGTGGAACAGATAGCATCATTCACGTCAGTTTGGCAACATTTCCCAAAATGCCTCCTCCAAAGCTAAGTACACTAGCTTCCCACTCCTACGCTCTCTATTCTTGCTCTTACATTGACCTTCTGCTCACAAAATGGAAAGTGAAAAGAAGAAAAAGATAAATAAAACAGATTTACAGTGTACAAGTCAGAGGCACAGTGCCCAACGCAAATCACAGAGGAACAAGTTTATTCCTGGTACAACTCGATCCATCTATAATCCCGGCTTTCTCTTTCCTCCCTCTCTAGCAGTGGTGTATCTGTTATTAAGGCCATATTTGAGGGTGTTTGTTAGATGACATTCTTTAGGACAGAGACTGCTATTTATTTCTGAAAAGTACTGTATACAGTTTAACAAAAAAGCAAAGTGTTTTGAAAAGTGGGACAGTCTGTGACCAGGATAGAAAGAAAGAGGGAGAGGAGTGTCTTGACCCTTCTTGGACTTTGGCCAACATTTCATCCTATGTGAAAGCTTGGAATCAAAGCCTTCCTTCAGCCTTTAAGAAAAGGTATTTACTCTTACATCAGTGTTGCTACTTTTTCTGTCTACCAAAAGGCTGAAATGTTGTAGGGCTAAGGAACTAATATTCTCTCAAATACTGAGGAAAGCATCTCAAAAGATTTTATCATAGGAAATATATTTCTTGCCTAGAATGGAAAGCAAACATGCCCTCTCACACACTAGGCAGTTCAAAAGCATAGTTCAGCTTTTTGAGTAGCTGCCTCCTTCACTGTGTAAGAAACCAGAAGTTAACAAAATTCCTGGAAAGATTACAAATACTCATCCCCCCTTTCTTTGCTGCCAGGCTACCTTGAACAGTCTGCTGTCCCCGGTTACAGTGTTCTCCCTAAGAGAAAGCTAGAGGTTTTTTTCTAGGAAGGGATTTCACATGGACGGATATCTGTCACAGCTCCATCCAAGAGGATATATAGTGGTTTTGCATGCTATCTGCTCCCCCATCCTGGACACCTCCTACACCTGGTTTGACAATCCCAACACCCAGCTGAAAATCTGACAGCTACTTCATGTGGATTTGAATGAGCAGCAGCTTCCTGGATAACACAAACGTGACATTCTGCTGGGACCTACACTATACCATTATCCTCCCGTATGGTATCTCTCAGTTAGCAAGTAGAGGAGAAAGGTGGTATGGGAGGAGGTACCACAGTCATTCAAGCTCATCCTACTCTGTGGCTTCAATTCTGAAGTTTTTCCTTCTGTACTGTGCCTACCAACATAATCTGGGCTTGGAGCAACCATTGTGGAGCGTTCTGTAAGGATAAAACCATAATTTTGGGGTTTCTGGCTCAAACACCCATTGGTAGCATCAATTTTTCATTTGCTACTCTGGGGGCTACAGGTACATGGCACTTAAAAGGTGTGAAATAGACTTCCACCCACAGCAGGCTGGCAGCTTGTCTGTTGTCACTAACAGTCCCCTTGGAGGAAAGCTTTTGTAGAAAAGTCTCTCTACATATTACATGGAGCCTGCATTACTCTTCCAGCACAAAACCAGCCACAAGTATCCTGTAACTAATTAGTACTCACTTGGATACAATACTAAAGCCTTACGTCTCTTGAGTAAGTGAAAAACTGGGCATGAAGAGTCAGTGTTGAAAGGGAAAAAAAAAAAAGACAAAAGATATATCCCCATATATTGGAGAAATTTTCCATGGCAAAAGCAGCTAAACATCTCACAGATAAGAGATAAATTGGAATAAACAGCTGTCAGTGTTAAATAAATATCCTGGATAATGTGCAGGACAGAAATAACTACAGCATCGTCAAACTCCTTTCTTCATTTTATTTAGCTGTTCTTGCATGTAGCTCCCAATCTTTGCTCTGCTTCAGTTACTGGGGCATTTATTTTTGAATCAGCTGCATTTGTTAAGACTGTAGCAACGAAAGGCATTTCCTGAGAAGCTGTAAGGATGAGCAGCAAGAAGGAACAACAGCTAAGGAAATACGGGACCCTAGTAGTGCTTTTTATCTTCCAAGTTCAGATTTTTGGTTTTGATGTTGACAATCGACCTACAACAGATGTCTGCTCGACACACACAATTTTACCTGGACCAAAAGGTGAGGAATATCAGGTTGCTAATGCTGAGACCAGTACTGATAAAGGCTGCTTTTTAAAAACAGAGACATGGAGGGCTTGTGGCATGGGCTGGGGATGCAAGCTGTGAATTACTGCAGACTGTACAAACATCTAGAAAAGTGGAACTGTGATGGGGGAGAGTGCTGAAGCAAGGAGATTTGAATTGGCTTTTCTTTAGTTTCAGGAACAGTGCCACATAGCCTCATACAAGTTAGAGGTGTCCTTTTGCATCTTTTTGCAGCCACATAAATCTTCTCTTACTTCTTGTATTCATCACACAACCAGTACAGTGAGCAGCCATAAATTGCGTGACTTCGTCTGAAAGTAGGCACCTATTGTCAACTGTTAATGGTTCACTTTGCACCTATAGTTAAGGAGAGATATGCAATATTTAAAATGACTGAACTGTGACTATTTCCAAATGCTTACTTGTAAACACAGCTCTGCTGCATTCATCAGACCTGATCCAGCAGCTCCTGTTGAATTAAACAGGACCTTCACTACAGATTTCAAGAAGAACTAGATCAGCTCTGGCATGCGCAGTTCTTTTATCTTCGAAACACTTTGGAAATATCTGAAACCAAAACCAAATTTTCTGCGTTAACATACTTTTTTGTGTAACACAACTAACGTCAGTGGAATTGCCTGGAGAGTATCTCAGCCAAAAATTAGGTCTAGGATGTACAAATCTATCGTGCGGTGACAGAGCTAAAAATATATATTCCACACCATAGCTATTGCAGTTTGAACTATTGCTTTCTTTTTTAGTAATCATTGTATTTTTCTATGGGCTACAGACTGAGAGAAAAAAATGCAACTGATTTAAATTTTAGGCAGAAAAAAATTTACCAAGTCAAAAGCACTGTTACAGATGCATTTGTTTTTATGATGGATTATTCAAATGCATGTTGTTTAAAGGACCATGCTTAATCAGCAAGTTAATTTCTTTGTGATTACAATCTAAGCCTAAACTTTTGCTGCCACAGCATAAATGCAGAGAGATGTAATGATCCCCAAGGATGCTAGTGGGAGTTTGTTTAGTTAGTATCTGAATAATGTCAGGCTGGAGAACAAAGATTGACGAATTGTGTTTAACAAGTCACAAGGCTAATGAGGTGGTCTGGTGACAACATGTGACTAGCTGGGACTCCAGCTGGTTTCTGTGGTCTAGCTTGTATAAGGAGCATTTAAAGGTTAGATATCATGGTTCTTTGCAAGCATAATACTGAGAAAGTCAGGATTTAGTCATTACCAGTGCTACTGCCTCCTGCCTGACACCAAGACACAAGAGGAACCAAACAGTGTGTTGGCACAGTCCTCACTGCTACTTTAAAATTAGATTACCCTGCCCAAGATCCAGAATTGGTAAAAGGAGTATCAAGTAAATCACCTCCAGATTACTGGTTCACATCCACCGCAGGTCATCAAACTCATTTTGCAGTCTATGTGGTTTGATCCTGTAGACTGATTTCAGTTCCTACCAGATCTGAGCTCATGCAGGACAGTCACAATGGCACTGGTTGTTTTGACTGCCAGTCAGCTGCACAACTAAAGACTGAGCAGGCTGATTGTGTGAACTACCCTGTTACTTCTCAGGCATCCCTTGTAGTCAAGGATGAAGCACACTGACCTAATATGGCAGAAGAAAGTACGACCTGCTGCCAGTTTTCCTCTATCCATCTTATGCCTCAGACTCAGAGCACATGATCTCTAGCCTACAACCACACCACCGCCACGGGCAACATTTTCCTGCTCAAACTTTAACCCTGACAATGGACAGGCCTCTGAATTTTGTTGCTGTACATTTTATTTTCTGTGCTACATCTGTTGTGCCCCTTTGTCCGCCATTCTCCCCAAAATGGGGTTTGATCCACCCTGCACAAGTTTCACCCCCATCTGCTCAGCATCTTCAGCTATGATCTAACACTCTGGTGCTCCCATGAGGCGGAGGTGCTGAACTCACACAGTATGTTGGCCAGCTTTCTCTAGAACCGCAGGCCAAATTCCTGGTGTGGCAACTTCCTCCTTCCATATGAACGTGGGAGTGTCGGCCAAAGCACGGAGAAGTGCAAAGAATTAAAAAGTATTCAATAGCTGTAAGACTTCCTACGCGGTCTCACCTCACCTATCCCAGTGCAAGGCACAAATTGCCTGTAGGCTAGATCCAGTCTGTGGGCTACAAGTGGGATGCCCCTGGTGCTAGTCACAGCAATACTGCTGTTCCCATCACACAGCACAATGGAGAGGAGAAAGCTGAGGGAGAAGCGAGATAGTCTGGAGAGGCTCAGAACTTCTTGCATTGTTGGAGGCTGCACTGCTCACTTCATCATATAGGCATTCACAGTTGCTACAGGAGCAAGCACCTGACATCTCTGCATGCTTGCCCTGCAAACCACATGTTCAGAAAGGGTCATTAATGTTGAAAAAATTGGCTGCTTCTTGTACAAGTCACATGTAACTTGTCCAAGTTAATTTGTGCAAGTCAAATTCTTCCCCTTCAAAAATATACTCTTTGTTATGCTCATACCTAAGATGTCACAAGAGAAGTATGATATGAGTGATGGGATGAAAAGAAAGGGTAATTCCAGGCTGATTATCAGGAAAGTCTTTAAACCATTTGTGACAGTCCCACCAGCTACCAAAAAGCATAAGGCAAGAACAGAGGCCTTTATGTATAGCACAGAGAGCTGGAAAATACTCTGGAAGGATGCAGTCTCCCAGGAACAGAAGGAATGCAGTAAACGTCCTGTAAGCCTTTTGCACTTTCTGTGGCAATGATAGAAGTCAGTCCGAATTAAACTGCTCAGCACGAACAGGAGTTTAAGCCTGACCTCTGGTGGTTCTGTGTGATGCAAACCAGGTGCCTTGCAATCCCCTCCCTCTGTTGCTTCTCCATCACTGGTGCAAGCAAATGAAAGTTGAAGTCTGTTTGTAAAGAATTATACAAAGAAATTTTCTAAATAGGCACTCCAGAAAAAGAGAAAAAAAAGAGTAAAAGAAAAGGAAAAGCTGACGCTCCTCTCCCAGTTTCCTTTTCCAGGCAACGCTCAGGCCTCTTCTCAAAAACAGGGGATTCTTTTTAATGACATAGTCCTAGCACACAAGTCCTGGTGTCTTGTTCTGCCTTCCTGCAAAAGCTTTTGAGGTACACAGCAAGCTGGCTTATACAGCAGTTAAAGATAGAAGTGTGAGGCATTTTCTAGAAGCCTTACTGAAATACCCTAGGAAAGAAAAAAAATATGTGCTTTGGACCAAAACAGATTTTCAATATTCATAACTCATGATTTTTGGTGTTTGACCTGAGATGTTTAGGAACAACTTGGTCTTAGCTTGACTGCTTTGGCACAGGACCTCTGAAAATTTACATTAGGTAACGCTGAACCAGAGCTGAGTAACTAGGGCAAAAAAGGCCAAGTTCTGAAGTACTCCATTGACTTCTTGGGTACAAACAGAATGAGATCTATCATAAACAAAACAGCTAATTTCCCAGAGCAGCCAAGTGCTTGGCCTAGCAAAATTAGTCATGGCTCTGTCGTCTACTTTCCACCCTTCCAAGCCTGGAAGCAGGCTGGCTTGTTGCTGCTGCTGAGAGAGGAACTGGGTCTGTGGGGAGGCAGCAGCTAGTGCGGTGAGAGCAGAAGCACCAGCTGTTGGTCCATGCTGTGGCAGCAACAGGAACACCACGTCTGCTCTCCTGGGCTCTGCCTTCAACTGGTGTCCTGGCTCTGTCCTTTCTTCTAGCCTGTTTTTGCGTGGAAACTGCAAGCTCATTTTTGTCTAATCTGCAAAGGAAGTGGGCTGTTGACATAGATGAGGTGGGATCTGACCTGGTCTGGGTAAATCAATAAGCAACAACATGAGGGCAGAAATAAGCAGAGGGCCCAGAACTCTTGACTACCAAACTCCCATTAAAAGCACGAGACTCCGGTGGGGGCTGGCTCTGCGGCAGCTGATTTCACATGGATTCATGGGAGCTCAGTGTTTCAGAAGACTGGCTTTAGATGTTGCTAGCTGTCCCAGGTCTCAGCTCATTTTCTTTGAAATCCAGACACAGGAACTTCAAAGGTCTTGAATTAGATCCAGGTTGAGAAACTGGAAAGAGAAGAGATCTGAAGAATACCGGGAGTTTCCCACAGCAATTTAGATGTAAAGCATTTCCTTATTATTATTTCTGACAAATTATGCTTATAAACTCTATGACATTGGCTGGCGCCTCAAAATATTATTTATTGTGGTCTCCAGTTTAGCTGTCCATCTCTCAGCTTTCATTGCGCTTACCAAATTCCACTCCTGGAAAATCTCAAACTCTCTCAGAAACCAGATATGCTGCTATCCACATTTCCTTCTGAAAATATAAAATGCCTTACTACATCCTATAGGCTGTTCAAACCTATAAGTAAACTTCTCTCTTAGCGCCTCATGTTTGATCTGAAGAGCCCTTTAATTTCAACACATAATTCTATTTTTCATGTCTTTCAGACTTCCTCACTTTAGCGTACGGTAAGTTTCTGAAGTTTATCAGACTGAGCTACAATCCGTGTATCTGGGGACTTAAGATACGTAAATTAAAAAGATACTGGGTCTGTATTTCTCACCAATGTCCGTTTGATTCCTCACTGAAGCCACTGTAATCCATAGGTCTGAGATCATGTCAGAATGGCAGGGAAACAGGCTGTGAAAATTAAATTGGGCAGACCAAGTGAAAAAAGAATCAGGAATAATTTAAATTATTTCTGTTACTTTAAAAAAAAAATTATTTCCCAGTCATGCACAAAGGAATTAGGGCTTTTCCCCAAAAAAAGGTAGCAGAATCGATAGCCCAACTGAAGTGCCTCTACACCAATGTGCACAGCATAGGCAACAAACAAAAGGAGCTGGAAGCCATTGTGCAGCAGGAAAACTGGGATATCATTGCCATCATGGAAACATGGTGGGATGGCTCTCACAACTGGAGTGCTGCAATGGATGGCTATGGACTCTTCAGAAGGGATAGGCAAGGCTGGAGAGGCGATGGGGTAGCTCTGTTTGTTAGGGAGCGTTTTGATCATCTAGAGTTTAATGATGATGACGTAGGATTGAGTGTTTATGGGTAAGGATCGGGGGGAAGGCCAACAAGGCAGATATTATCGTGGGAGTCTGTTATAGACCACCCACCCAGGATGAAAAGGCAGACGAAATATCCTATAAGCAACTAGGAGAAGTCTCATAATGGCTAGCCCTTGTTCTTGTGGGGGACTTCAATCTACCAGATATCTGCTGGAAATACAATACAGCGGAGAGGAAACAGTCTAGTAGGCTCCTGGGGTGTGTGGAAGATAACTTCCTGACACAGCTGCTGAGCGAGCCAGCTCAGGAGGACACCGTGCTGGACCTGTTGTTTATGAGCGGAGAAACACTTGTGGGTGATGTGATGGCTGGAGGCCATCTTGGACATAGTGATCACAAAATGATAGAGTGTTCAATTCTCAGAGAAGTAAGAAGGGGGCTCAGCAGAACTGCTTCCTCAGGTTTCCAGAGGGCAGACTTTGGCCTGTTCAGGAGCCCAGTTGGCAGAGTCCCTTGGGAGGCAGTCCTGAAGGGCAAAGGAGTCCAGGAAGGCTGGACATTCTTCAGGAAGGAAATCTTAAAGGTGCAAGAAGAGGCCATCCCCCTGCGCTGCAAGACAAGCTGGTGGGGAAGAAGACTTGCCTGGCTGAACAGAGACCTTCGGCTGGAACTCAGGAAAAAAAAGCAGAGTTTATGACCTTTGGAAGAATGGGCACGCAACTCAGGAGGACTACAAAGGTGTCATGAGGCTACGCAGCGAGCAAATTAGAAGGGCCAAAGCCCAGCTAGAATTTAAGCTGGCTACTGCCATAAAAGACAATTTAAAATGTTTCTATAAATCCATTAGCAACAAAAGGAGGGCTAAGGACAATCTCCCTCCTTTATCGGATGTGGAGGAAACATAGTGACAAAGGATGAGGAAAAGGCTGAGGTACTTAATGCCTTCTTTGCCTCAATCTTTACCAGTAAGGCCAGTGATTCTCCATGTACCCAGCCCGCTGAACTGGAAGACAGGGAGCAGAATGAAGCCCCCATAATCCAAGGGGAAACGATTAGTGACCTGCTACACCACTTAGACAGGCACAAGTCTATGGGGCTGGGTGGGATCCACCCAAGGGTACTGAGGGACCCAAGCCACTTTCAATCCTTTATCAGCAGTCCTGGCTAACTGGGGAGGTCCCAGTTGACTAGATGATAGTAAATGTGACATCCATCTACAAGAAGGGCTGGAAGGAGGATCCAGGGAACTACAGGCCTGTCAGTCTGACCATGTGGTCCTACCTTCACCTTGTGCTGGCTCGGCTGTTTACTCATCAGGCTTTTCACTGAGCTGATTCAGCTCACTCATTAAAAATGTCTATTATTTGCCTTATTGATATTCCTGTTTAGTGAGTTGAATTCCTTCAACACAGGGTCAAAAGAGTGCTCAACATCAGGCAAAGGGGAGGGAGGTGTGCAGGTCTCTGCTGGGGTCTGAAGAGAGGAGGAAGCACAGGGAAAGTGACATTCTATCAGATAAGCAGATGTCAAGAAATCCTGTCCTCACTAGCCATTTATAGCTTGAAAGCAAGAATCCCCACTGCTACAGAAGATTTGTTAAGGATCTAAAAGACACTGAAAGTGAAATTAGAGGAAATCTTGAGGTTTTCAAATGACACAGCTATGATGTGCTAATACACTAGAAAGACAAAT
This sequence comes from Phalacrocorax carbo, assembly GCF_963921805.1. Lineage (NCBI taxonomy): Eukaryota > Metazoa > Chordata > Aves > Suliformes > Phalacrocoracidae > Phalacrocorax > Phalacrocorax carbo. The sequence continues at coordinate 15,317,594 of NC_087514.1, read as the reverse complement.
TGGGCCATATTTTCTTATTTCTTGGAACCTGTGACTCCCTCTGGTGACAAAACCTCTCAACAGCGACTGTGCATGCACAAGTGCTGCAAAGGTTCACGGTGCTGAGGGTCACTTAGTGTCCATAGGCTGCAAAGCTAATCCTGTGGCTATGTCCAAGGCTCTTCCAGGAGGGCAAGGCATTCAGTTGCTCCGGGAGGAGCCTCAAAGCTTCAGAATTATGCACATGTCCTTATCCCTTTAGTTTAAGACCCAGGACAGGCAGAATCGCCTGTACTCTTCACACTCTGTGGAGGTGGGGAAGGTCCCTGCGCCACCTTAGGTGGAACTAAAAGCATGAGACATGGAGCTCAGCAGAACTGCATCATGCATGATCAGCGGGTAAAACTGCATAACAGATTCCATACAAAGCCTTCATGGTGAGACATTGGCTATACCTAGGAATACTAAATGCATCCAAGGCAAGCCGTGCAAAGCACCCATGTGCATCCTAATAAAGATTAACCATCCTTCCTCCCCTCACAGCAAATCAGTCATGCCCCCAGGGCTTCTCAAGGACTTTTTGGCTGGTGGCAGGCTTTTTTCAGTTCAGAGTGTCTGATGTAGGAGGACACTGTGCTGTAAGCCCAGCATAAGTGGTATTTCTATCATTTGAAAGGGTGGGTACACCCTGGAGTGTGGAGGAAAGTATTTGGGGCTGTGGTGTGTGCTAAGCCTGTGGGGGTAGTGCTAAAGTTCAGAGTACAGGGAGCTAAACTTGGGACAGTGTCACCCGTACTGCCTGTTGGGAGGGGGTCACTGCAGTCAAGGGTCTTTGCCCTTCTTTTGCTTCAGAGGAAACAATTTATTTGATTCACTGCAAAGAAGAGGCTTAGAGAGCATTTACACTTGTGCAGTATTTTTGGTCAGGAGACAGGAACTGGAGCTGACCTGAGGCCATGACTTGCCAGCACACCTGGTAAAGTGTCTCAGTAAAACCGTGCATGGACCCAGAAGCCTCTCAGCAGAGCTCTGAGTGAAAAGGCTGGACACTGCGTGCTCCCAGAGAAACACATGCATAAGCCCAGCTAGGAGTCTCATCCCAGCTTTAGCCTTTAGGCATGCTGCAGACATCCTCTCACCCTGATGCAGGGCTGCCTCTATAGATAAGTGTGGGCTCCATAATCCCCAGGGATTACACCCTGATTCTCCAAGAACCAGGGTCGGCCCTTGATCACAATACTTGGAGAGTCACTAAACATATATGAACAATTTAACCTGAAAACTTCTTCCATTTGTGCATACAAACCAGATAAATTGCCTACAGAAGATTCAGCAGCGAAATCTAAGTCACTTGAAGGTCAGTGAATTCTTACTAGTTAAATTCTTACCAAATGTAACCTCTCAACATTGCATTATTTAGTGAAACTCCTAAAAAGGCAGAGCCCCTTTCAACTGCCTGAAAATCCTACTGATTATTAGACCTTCAGCATTTTCCTGAGCTTGATTGTAGAAGGGAGGACTGGGGTTCCCTCTCAATTACAATTAAAATTTTCTAATGGGCACAAAAGTTATATACTGCTTATGGCTTCTGCTCTCCTTCTGTCTTGCACAGTCCCAAAATGGAAGAGTCTGGTAATTTATTGTTCCATGTGTTCACTTTAATAGTCTAGTATTTTAAATCTGTGACACAGAAGAAGTGAATCAGCTTGAGGGAATACTAACAAGGTTGAGAAATAGTCTTGCTTCAGCTACTGGCTCCAAGTGCTTCACCCATGCTTCAAATGTAAGTGCAGTGTATTATCTGACATCCTTGCAACAACAGTTTTAAGGTGAAAACCTGCTAATTAGGATAAAACTTAATTTGACACTCCCCCAAGTGTAAAGCAGCACAAAGAGGAGGTTAACCTTTAGGTATAGACTACAAGCATACAAGAGATTAGAGGGTTTTTTTTCCTGTAAAATTCATGTTGCACAAAGCACAGTAGTACAAAATTAAAAAACTCAGCCCAGAGTACTTTCAGGATTTAAACTTTTTTTCTGGCAGATTACAAAAAAGCGGCTAATACAGTGGGATGACCTGTCCACATTAAGTCCCAGAGGAAAGGGAGGGATACCTATTACAAATTAAAGACCAGCCAACTCAATCCCTGCCCAAAACTAAGTCAACCAACCTCTCGCAATCCCTCCTACCTGGCTGCAAATCATAGTGAGACCACAAGGGGGGAGCATAACCCAAGAGTTCATGTGTCTTGCCGAAATTTGAGATCCCTGTACACAACAGCTAAAGGGACACAATGCATTTATAATTATAACACCATATTATCACGCACTGAGCTTAATCCAATCTTAAATTAACAGTTTAACTAACTAATACTGTTTGCTTCTACCCTTGCTTTATAATGGCCTACCCATTCTCAGATGCAATATGGGGAGCAAAGCAGGATTTCTCTCCCTTACAGATAGGCAAATTATTATTCTTCCCATTTTCCTAGGTAGGGAAACTAAGGCAGAGCGTGGTAGGCTGCTTTATGCCAAGATGAAGCAGGTGATAGACCTTACTTCCCTCTCCCTTAGGCTTTTAGAGGGCTTGAACAAAACTTGGAACTACATGAGGTGTTAGCAATAAAAGTTGAGACACTCCCTAATGTCTCAAAATCCCCAGAAAAATCTTTCCCACACCTTTTATCCCTTTCATCTGTCGGCTCTCAGTCTGATGGCCCATACAGGGCAACTTAGCTTCATCTCCAGCAGCCCCATGTGTGAAAAGCTTGCTCCAAAGTCTCTCAGAGAAAAACATCGCAGCTTTTAGTGCCTCAAAATGTTGAAACTGAGATTGGAAGACAACACCTTCAGAAGGTAATCACAGTGGTTCCACTGGTATATTGACTTTCTTTCCTGGGCTCTATTTCTAAGATTAACTGTCTAAGCAACGTTTCCTACAAAAAAAAAAAAAAAAAAAAAAAAGCACCTTTCTTGCGCTGAAGTCTTATTTCTGCAGCAAACAACAGGCTCTCTAGAGCTTTAACTCAACAGAGAAGTCTGCAAACCACAGGGAGTGTGGCTGGCCTGAGAGGAGTAATGAGGACTGCCAGGGTGACAAGCCCTGGTTTGGAAGGTCAGCAGGAATCTAGTTTTCTCTGCTGTGTGACACAGGCCAAAGAAACTCCCTCAGCAGTTTCTACACCAGACCCAGAGTTACAGCATATCTTACACAAAGGAATTCATTGCATGAGGAAAGGCTGGACATGAAAAGCCTCCTACATCTTCCTCCCCTGCTGGAGAGTGCAATCCATTTGTTAAATATCCCCATGTGGCATTCCTAGTCAGGACTCATCCAGCTTTTCCAGCCTTTGAATCACACCCTGCTTCCTTTCTATTATCACACATTTCTTCCCCTGTATGGCTTTGCAGACCAAGATCAGATCAGCTTTTAACCTTCTCCCAGAATTTCATTTCACAAGCCCTTTGTCAGCCTCTGGGAATCTTTTCTGAATTTCTGAACTACTGAGAAGTGACTTTTACACTTTTCTCAAGGGGTTCGTAGATGGGTTTGGAAAGGACAATTCCTTGGTTTCTCAGTTGCAAATGGTGTTAGCACTGAGGTCAACAGAGAAATTAAACCATACATTCTCTGGCTCTGCTGTTTGATGATCAGTAGACAAGAATGCAGTACAAGCAGGCATCCTTCCATCAGCTCCAGGCTCAGACCCACAGCTTCAGCTGGATATTTAAGGAGCTTGGCTTTTGGAAACATATACTGACTTTTCCAGTATTTTTAAGGACCAGTGAAAACAGAGATGTTTAAAATTTCTGTTGCTGACTGCTTATAGCCTTTTCCCTTCCTACTTTGTACTGGTGCAGCTGGTATCAAAAACAAACAAAGCATGTGAGTGAGCCAGCACACACACCACATCATGTTTCCTCCTTGTCCGTCCCCCCTAGCAAATGCTTCCTCCCTCCAACACCAACTGAAGTTCAGCTCTTTATCTTCCTCAGCTTGGACCACTGACCACCCCCTCCCCCAAGGGCATCCCAACCAACAGGGTAAATCTGCCTTCCACAAGGGGGTCCCAACCCTGAAGTTTTCTTGGCATACAGGGACAGACTCAGCCCGGTCCACGTAACTGACATGGAAAGGAGTCAAACAGCTAATACTACATTTTAGATGCTGCAATTAATATCCACCACTTCTCATTTGTCATCACCACACAGAACAGCCTCACGATATGTTACCTGTGGCTACAGAAGTAGGAGAAGGTAAATCAGAAATGAGTGGGCAGTATTTTTCAGAAAATGAGTTGCAATGAAATGATCAGTCTGAAAGCAACCACAGGAAACTAGTTTCTCCCTCAGCACATAATTAAATCATTGACCTCCTTGACACAGGATGTTATAGGGGAAAAAAATATAAATGGGTTTAAAAGGCACAAGACTAATCTGTGCAGGGAAGAATCACTAGTGGCTGTCCACGAGTGGTCTGGATGCAGCGCTTGGCTCAGGCAAGCCCTTTAAACCACTGCTCATGGGAGGCTGGAAGTGGCTGCCTGGGTCATAGTCACCCTCGGCACATCCAGTTCCCTGAACATCTTCTGCCAGGGCTGGAGGCACCAACCTCACTGAGACAGGTTATTGGTCTTGTCACGTAATGCTGTTCCGTCCTCACTTCTCTTTTGCTGACACCCAGACAAACTTCCCTCCTTTGAGTACTCCGTATGCTGAACTGCAGCCTCTTCTCCCCTTCTGGGCTGCAGGCACAGACACAACTGGCTGCCACCCACATGTGAGATCTTGGCTTGGCTAAGAGACTGTGGCACTGCTTCCCACGACGCGGCACGGCTTACTGCAGACAAGGATAGGGGACAGGGGGAGAGGCTTTGGAAGGCTGCCTGTATGTAGTGCTGGTTGTTTGGTGCGAAGGGGTACAGGGGCTGTCCCACCTCAGCACTTGTCTAAAAAAAAAAACAAAAACAAAAAAGAGTAAAAAAGAGTAAAAAATGTTCTTGGCATTTGGCTCAAAACTAAGTAGTAGAAGATAAGAAAATCAGCAAATCAGCTCCAGTTGTGCCTCCAATTTCCTGCATAATGTGAAGTGAAATTGTATGCTACCTAAGGAAGGAGATAACATTTCTTTCCTACTAGTTGCTATCTTGCTCCCTTACACTGTAAGCTGCTCAGTGAGAGACTGTCTCTTACAATAGTAAGAGTACTTACACAAAACTATACAGGAACCTGTGTAATGGGGTCTTGATGTCATCTGGAGAAATTACTGCATTACTGTAATAAATGCAATGATTTTACCTCTTAAAGATACTCTGTACATGACATTTCAAAATAAAGCACTGGAGTAATTGCAAAACATGTTTATTACATCAACATATAAATATCCCTTGTCAAAAACCAAAGACTTCTGACACATTAAGTACTAAGGTCTATGTTAAGATCTATTTCAACATATTTAGGTTCCTCCCATTCACATTCTAAAAGCATCTGCATACCTTGAACAGAGAGTCACTATGAACAGAGTGACTAGGAACAATTAATAAATTCCTATTGCCTCCTCCCCTGGCAGTTCTTCCATGGGCGTACAGGTTCCCCAACAGAGAAAGACTGGCTTATTTATCTGCTTTATAGCTAATAGGGATTAAAGGGTAGGACTAGAAATTGGTGTTGTATAATTCCCATGTTGGAATAGCCTCACCAAAAGGGAAAGTTTATAGCTTTTCCTAATCATAGAATTGTTTACATTGGAAAAGACCTTTGAGGTCATTGAGTCCAATTGTTAAACAAGCACTGCCAAGTCCACGACCAAACCAGGTCCCTAAGTGCCATATACACATGTCTTTTACATACCTCCAGGGATGGTGACTCAACCACTTCCCTGGGTAGCCTGTCCCAATGCTTGATAACCCCTTTGGTGAAAGAATTTTTCCTAGTATCCAATCTAAACCTCCCCTGGCACAATTCGAGGCCACTTCCTCTTGTCCTATCCCTTGTTACTTGGGAGAAGAGACCAACACCCACCTCACTACAGCCTCCTTTCAAGTAGCTGTAGAGAGCGATAAGGTCTCCCCTCAGCCTCCTCTTCTCCAGCCTAAACAACCCCAGTTCCCTCAGCCACTCCTCATAAGACCGGCTCTCCAGACCCTTCACCAGCTTTGTTGTCCTTCTCTGGAAACGCTCCAGCACCTCAATGTCCTTCTTGTAGTGAGGGGCACAACACTGAACACAGTATTCAAGGTGGGGCCTCACCAGTGCCGAGTACAGGGGCACGATCACTGCCCTGCTCCTGCTGGCCACACTATTCCTGACATCAGCCAGGATGCTGTTAGCCTTCTTGGCCACCTGGGCACACTGCTGGCTCATGTTCAGCCAGCTGTCAGCCAACACCCGCAGGTCCTTTTCCTCCAGGCAGCTCTCCAGCCACTCTTCCACAAGCCTGTAGCGTTGCATGGGGTTGTTGTGACCAAAGTGCAGGACCCGGCACTTGGCCTTTTTGAACCTCATACAATTGGCCTCAGCCCATCGATCCAGCCTGTCCCGATCCCTCTGTAGAGCTTTCCTACCCTCAAGCAGATCGACACTGCCACCCAACTTGGTGTCATCTGCAGACTCACTGAGGGTGCACTCAATCTGCTCATCCAGATCATTGATAAAGATATTAAACAGAACTGGCCCCAACACTGAGCCCTGGGGGACACCACTTGTGACCGGCCGCCAACTGGGTTTAACCCCATTCACCAGCACTCTTTCTCTGGGCCTCACCATACAGCCAGTTTTTTATCCAGCAAAGAGTAATGATGGTCAGATTCACCAGCATTTCTCTGCAAATTTATCCCATGGCTACTGTGCCTTCAATGTGAAACAAAAAGAAATTACTAGAGAAAAAACCCTGTGAACTTTACATTCTGATGAGGTATAGTTGCACTTCCTGCACTGAGAGAAATGTACCATGATGCTTTATTTTCTGGTTTCTTTTTTTGGAAGGGGATGAAGGTGAAAAAGGAGATAGAGGAGAACTGGGCAAACAAGGAAAGGTTGGACCAAAAGGACCAAAAGGTATTTATGACAGTTTGTTGGCTATTACTGGCATATGAATATCTTTATACAAAATTGTACTGGCACATATGATTAGCAACGTTTAACGCTTTCACTCCTGTTGCACCAGTGGATTTCACAATCCTGTCAGACATCAATCAGTGAACCTAACAATACTTGGAGAGCTTGATGCAATTCCTACCAACACAAAAGACAGCTATATATGGCAACAAATTTAAAGAGCCATGTAATAAACCAGTGCTGCTCTCCCAAGTGGCTGCCATGGGTGCGATCCAGAAGACCCAGATCATATGTATAATCAGAAAGATTACTGTTCTCTTACTGAAATGATATTTTAGTTGAAACTGAATTTTGAGAGTTCTTTCCTAAGAGTACATCAGCACACTCAACAAAATTTGTTCTCAGCTGTCCCTGTTTTGCAGAAAAGCAAATGGAGGCATACACTGAGCAACAAAGTTCCTCTAATCAAACAGCACCTGAACTGAGAACAAGGAGTTGCAGTTGTCTCGGGACTCGCCTCTATTAAACATATCCCATATCCACAGTGTGAGCTGAGCAGAGCATTCAGAGGCACCAGATGTAATGGTGTCACCCTTGTTTGAATAATTCAAAAGCTTAATGATAATGTATATCCATGGTCTTTCTCCCTTGACAGTGGTTTAAGACTAATCAGGAAATTTTTTACCTTTAGAGACACTTTAAAATCACCCTGTTATTTTTGTTATAATAAAAAAACCTTTTCAATTTTTAAATGCATTCATATGACACTGCTTCTTACCTTAAAAAGAAGATCAGGTAAGATACAAGGGAATCAGGTAACCAACCATTTAGGAAGCATCTTAGTGATGTTAAATTCAGTGTAAGAACTGAGATTCCCTAGATTGGGCTGTCATCATTACCCAGCTATTTTAGAACTCAAACTATTAATCAATTTTAAAAGCATCTGTTATTTTGGTGCTCTGAGGGCTGGGAAAGCATGTAAGAGCAAAACTAGTAGCTCCCTGTTTACAGTTCTGCTTTGAGAAGCCAGCAAAGCCATGAGGGCTTTACTTCAAGGAAGATGGAAAGGCTTTTGTCTGGGGTGGAGAAAAAGAAACCCTAGATAAAACCAACTGTTGACCTGGTTTATCTGTAAAGTAAAATCAATACTACAATACTCACTAGCAGTTTTAGTTTATATTTTCTTTAAGAAAACATGACATTTCTGGGCATTTGAACAGGCAGTTCTCCTAAGGTGCCTTGCAATGTCCTACTGTTATATTCTACAGTACCAGAGATCTGCGCATTCCTCCTCCAGCCATCCTTGGGGCTCCACTCATTTCAACTTAGCCACACATGCTGACTGGCCACACTCAGGAAAAATAGTAGAAGTAGAGACTTAAATAGTGCCTTGGGGAAGAAATGACAGAAACCATCAATACTCTTTTCCTCTTTATTTCCTATCTTAGGAAACAAAGGACTTGTGGGGGATATTGGTGACCAGGGAATGCTTGGGAAAATCGGTCCAATTGGTGGAAAGGGTAAGTTCTAGTCTGGGAATTTTCTTGTTTTTTCCCCTCAAGGTAAATATGTGTTCTGTGAGAGTTCCAGGTATGGAGTAATATCAAATAACAGCTGAGACCAACACTCTCCAAATAAAGTTATGCATAAAGATTGGTGACAAGAGCTAACCAAGATATTAATTTTATTTCCCATGTGCAATATATCCAACTTACTTGGCTAAAATAATTTACTTTATGAATTAAGAAATCAATCCTTTTTGATGGTAAAAGAAGAAGGGAGAAATCTGGCCCTTGTGAAGTAAATCCTCTGAACGCTCTTGTTGTGGTTTAACCCGGCAGGCAGCTAAACACCACACAGCCGTTCATTCACTCCCTCCCAATGGGATGGGGAGAGAATAGAAAGAAAAAGGTAAAACTCCTGGGTTGAGATAAACACAATTTAGTAGGACAGGAAAGAAAGAGAAAATAACAATAATGATAAAATATACCCAAAAAAAGTGATGCACAAGACCATTTCTCACCACCCTCTGACTGATGCCCAGACAGTTCCTGAGCAGTGGATCCCTGGCCAGCTTTTCCCCCAGCTTTATATGCTGAGCATGACATCACATGGTGTGGGATATCCCTTTGGTCAGTTGGGGTCAGCTGTCCTGGCCGTGTCCCCTCCCAGCTCCTTCTGTACCCCCAGCCCACTTGCTGGTGGGGTGGGGTGAGAAGCTGGAAAAGGCCTTGACTCTGTGTAAGCCCTGCTCAGCACATCTCTGTATTCTCATCCTAAATCCAAACCACAGCACCATACCAGCTACTAGAAGGAAAATTATCTATCCCAGCCGAAACCAGGACAGCTCTAAAAGAGAAAGCTAAATTTGTGCTTCTGCTTTGGATGCTGAAGGCCTAAGTCAATATTCTGCTGCTGCTCAGGGTGCCACACCTTGTCACCTGCACTGCTGTGGGACTCGTGAGCAAGCAGTGCACAGGACAGCTAGGTAAGGAAAGGATTTTAGGAGTTTTAAGAAAGCACTCATGTAACCAGGGATGACAACTACTTGCAAATCAAGGTAGACTCCAAGTCTACCTGGACAATAATTTAATGAAATTATGCTCTAGTCATCTGAGAAGAGGCTCAGGCATTCCTTTCCCATATTCCTAAAGAGCTACTTAAGGAGGAATACTACTTCTGCCACAAGGAGACCTGCCTTGAGAGCTAACAGGGACTCCACCATCCCCAGGGCAACTCTGTGGTCTCTAACCAGCATCAACCGAGGTATGCAGATGAGTGGATGGAACAATCTCTCCAGGGAGCTTCTCAAGCCAATGTTTTAATAAACCTTTGATGGCCTCTAGCCAGCTCAGTATCAGAGAAGAACAAAAGAATTTGGCCTGAGGGACTCATTTTCAGAAGTACCTAGACAACTGAAAACACAGATTGTTATCTCCTAAGATGTCTTCAACCACTGAAGGAAACCAGAATTTAAGAATCCCACAAATTGCTTATCTTTATCTGTTAGTAAACTGATGCTCTGAGCCTTTAAATCAAGCTCGCTCTCAACCTGAATGTACAATTTATTGTCTCCTTCTAGTTTGCCTCATTTTCAGAAGCAAAGGTCACTAATTCACTGTTTAAATCTGCCATTAAATATTCAAATTCTTAATGAAGCAACCCTGAAATTTCACCTTGTAAGTGTGCTGAATTTGCATGAATTGCTGTCAAGCAATGCTAATTAAAACGACAGCCAACTCCTAATTTCTTTAAAAAACCACAACCATATAAAGAAAAAAAGCACATCAAAACATGGCCATCCACAAGGCAGAGCAAGCATTAGTGGTTTTGACCTCTGAAGGTTTTAATTCATAAAAGGAGAGCTGACATGAATTCCAGATAAAGTCCAGCTGTTCCTGATGCAAATTACAGCTGAGATTTTTTAAAAAGATATTCACCTCCACTAATATAGTAGCAAAACGTTTGGAGAAGTATTTCTATCATTTTTATGATTTACAGAAGAAGAGGAAAGCTGTTGGATGAAAACAAATCACATTTCCATGAACTATATCTGAAATGAAACGCTGGTCCTTACTGACCTCATTTAATGCAGGTGCTAACTGCTGCCCACACACATAATATGTTGCACACATGAATTCAGTGGCTTAGTACACATCAGCCTCATCTGGTGCTTCATACCATCATGGAGCTACTGAACCCAGGGAAGGGCTCCATCCTGCGAGGCAATGAGTGAATCCAGGTCTCACCTCTCACAGATTTCTTGAGTGCTTTCAGCCCTCAGGATAATTTTGCAGTTTATATTTAAAGTAAGTGGTACCAGGAACCAGCAGCACACGAGATGCCTGTGTTATCAGTGAGTTAGCTATTAAAGGGTTCTCCTTATTTCCATACACCAGAATTAATCATGGTTTGTTTGACTTGGCACATCTGCCAGTACAGTACAGGGCTTCCTATCAGAAGCGCACCGTTAATATATCATTAAAGAGGTTTTTCAAATACGCTCCCCTGACATGTACACTGTCTGAGATCTGAGAATATATTTTCTTCTTTATTCAGGTGACAAAGGAGACAAAGGCTTATCAGGGGTTTCTGGAAAAAAGGGGAAAGCAGGTATGCTATACATCCTTCTCTGCAGAACGGTCAAGTCTGCTGGGTCTTTGATTTCAGGGTTGGTTTGTCTGGAGTTACATAAAATTTTGAGGCCCTTGGAAAAACCTGAGAATAGATGGAACAAACAGGAAGAGACTGACAAAGTTTGGTTTAGCAAAATGAAGGCTTGGGTGGGGACATGAATGATGCCTATGAATGTACCAACATACACAAAATATGGAGAAGAGTTACCTAAATTAATGGGCAATATTTTATATCATAAAAACTAACACACAGACAGGCCAGCAGTAGATTTGTATGGGAAACCAGAAGAAAGTTTCTGAATGCCAAAGGAATTAAGTCCTTTAATTGTTTCCTAATAGAAGCATGGTGATGAAAAATAAGTCATTTTAGATAGAGCACTATCTGTTGTCAGATTAATGCAATTCATTTGCTTACAGGAGGAGATTTTGGATCTTATGACCCAGAAAGTTCTTCTCAGTCCTAATAACCTTGAATGTTTTCTCACCTTGAACATACAGTTGTGTTAGTTTTTAAGAGATTTCATATGCAATGCCAGTTCGTTTCTTACTGGGAAATCATCAGCAACTTATTTTCTTCCTGAGAATAACAGAGGAACAAACAAAAGCTATGCCAAGCCAAATTTCAGTTTACCAACAAAAATATAACTGAGACTTCAGTGCTTGAAAGTTATTGATCATTTGAGTTGGTATCAACTATTAGTGCTGTACCACAGCTGCATGCAGCAATCCACTAACATAGTCCTTCTACCAAAGCTTTGCCAATCCTACCTCTATGCATACTCACAAAACTCCTTCACTGAGAAAGCAGCAGTTCCCCGTTTCATGGATGCTGTTGTTTCTATTAGAAGGCTGGGGACTTGTGCTCTTTACAGATACAGAGGCAGACCTTTGGCATTCAGATGCAACGCTGTAGTGATCACCATGACAAGCCACATCTCTGCAGCTAGACGGAATCGCTAATGAGAGGGGCAGAGGATGTGCAAATCACACTTATATGGGTGGAAAGATGGCAAACTCTTCTATCACGTTTTTAAAAATAGGGATTCTTAAGCCAGTTAACAAGGGAATGTACGGAGCCAAATTATTAAGTGCTTTGATCAACAGAAGTATGGCCAGCGGGGCAGGGCGAGACTGGCTGTCCACAAGCAGAGGCCAAGCCTTCAGGAGGTTTGGAAGTGTTCTACAGATGACCCTCCATGCACACACACAAATGCTGCTGAAAAGATAAATTGTCTATCCTTTGTATTGCATCAGGCACGGTCTGTGACTGTGGAAGATACCGCAGAGTTGTTGGACAGCTGAATATCAATGTTGCTCGCCTTAACACATCCATCAAGTTTGTAAAGAATGGTAAGGTTCCTTATGTATTTGATGTGCTTTATTTGGCTCCTGTAACATTTATCATTGCTATTCTTCTATCATGGCTGCCCTGTGGCAGCATCCATAGCTGACCCAGAGAGAGGGTCCCACTGCGCAAGGCACTCCAAAACCATACAGGAAAGAGACAGTCTTACACCTGTAAGGATATAAGCAGCAGATGACTAAAAGCAAAAACGATACAGAAATTATCAGCAGCACAACAGAAAGAATCTTGAAAAGCACAAGGCATGGCTTGCTAATTGCCTCTGCACTGTCAGTCTGCTCAGCCTCAGCAGCCACTCAGGCAATGAAAGGGAGAAGTTTGAGCCAATCTGCTCCAGAGAGGCAGGAAAAGCAATAGGAACCTCTTGATCTTTCTGCTGCACAGGAAGGCTGCAGACACAGTACTCTTAGAGCTCCCCTCAGTGTAAGCATCATTTTCCTGTAACAAGGGACCAATACTCAAAGACATGGGTTTTAAGAAGCCACGTTTGCAGGCAGCACTGTCAGGTGGACAATGCAAATGGCCCCCACTGAAAGGAAGGAAGAGCATTTCCTGGCATAGCAGAGATTTTGAGAAGGCTCCACCACTGCTTCTAGAACTAGGTCTGTATCAGTAAATTAAATGTGTTTGAGACTGTTCTCTGCCACTGTGGGCAACCAGCACAGAACAGCACTCATCTGTATTATTAAACCCTACAAAACCAAATTCTATGTTATCAGGAGTGTCATTCTTCTAACTCCTAAACTGTGCCTGGGGTAACTCCTGAATTGTTTGCGAGAGTGTTAGTTGCCCCAGGCCAAAGCTCTGCTCAGGACCATTCCAGCAATCCATCAGCAGGGACAATCAGCTTCCAGCTGCCCAGGCATGCTCATTGGTACTGCTTAATTCCTTGGCACTAGGATATATGCTGGTTGAGAAGTTTGCCTTTTAAAGCTGCTGAGCAGCCAGAGTTTCCTTCCTAGTCAATGCCACTTAGAGCCTAGAGCAGCTCTGAACTAGGCTGTATTTAAAATGCCTTATTTTAGCAGTCACACTGATTTTCCTCTACGTGGAAAGGGCCTGAAAAGCTAGCTAAACCCTTGTGTTTCTATACCAGGGCACTCTTTCACAATCTGCATTCAAAAACATGCAAAGCAACGGGGGCAAACAGAGTTAGACATTGCTATTTGACCATTTATCATGCCTTAATTTGAGCAGTACTAGATATCCATAAAGTAAAACTTAAGTGTCACACAGGGCACATGCCAATCAGGACTGAATAGTTCTTGTCCTATTGTGTGCAAGGTGCTTGTCAGTCCCGTTAGTAGCATCAGTCTCTGATCATGTCCTCATCATTCATCACAAATTCAGTCACAGGAATACTTCTCCCCTCTCCCTTTTATTAATTCCAATGTAAAAATCATGTCATTGCCATATTGGAACAGAAGCACCTTCAATATCTGTTAAGATGCCATTAAGCTATTTTTTTTTCCCCTTTAAAGTTATAGCAGGTATCAGGGAGACAGATGAGAAATTCTATTACATCGTGAAAGAAGAGAAGAATTACAGAGAAGCCTTGATCCACTGCAGGGACAGAGGAGGAACACTGGCCATGCCTAAAGATGAGGCAACCAATGCCCTGATTGCTGACTACATCTCCAACAGTGGCCTCTTCCGAGCCTTCATTGGGCTGAACGACATGGAAAAAGAAGGACAGTTTCTGTATGCAGACAACAGCCCACTGCAGAACTACAGTAACTGGAAGGAAGGGGAGCCTCACGACCCAGCTGGACGTGAGGACTGTGTGGAAATGCTCAGCACAGGAGAGTGGAATGACTCTGAGTGCCAAGTTACCATCTACTTCGTCTGTGAATTCCTCAAGAAGAGGAAATAAAAGTGCTGCAGAATGTGCCTGGCACCTGCTGTAAATTCGATAACCCCTCTTCATTCATCCAGTGCAGGGAGAGCAGACAACCAGGGATAGGGCTCAATCCAGCCTTCACCTCACTGGGTTAAGCAAGAGCAACTACTGTTAAAATGTCAGTGACCATAAAGTCAGGACAGGTCTGCAGGGGGCATCCAGCCAGTTGTGAACTTTCATTTCATTTCTATGTGCAGTGCAGGGTGGGCATTTCTATGGGTAATTTAGGGGCAAATTTAGAGCACGCAGAGATGAATATGATTTCACTAATGCCAGAAATAGTAAACTCACTGGCATATTAATTACTGATGGACTTGGATTTCAGTCATCTTTGACCTGCACAGTAAGTCTCAGTAATTTCAGAGCTAGGAGAACAGCAGTTTCTCGTGAAAAAAAAATCCTTCTTTTCTTAGAATCATACAGTAATTTAAGTTGGGATGGATCTCTGGAGGTCATCTGGTTGGATCTTCCATGCAAAGCAGGGCCAGCTTCAAACTTAGATTAGAAGTTGTTATACTCTCCTTCATTTGGCTGTGCAATTACACTGCCGGATACGCACTAGGCACTGTGCAGCAATGTACCCCGCAGGTCACTCAGCACTGCCTGCACATGTCCTCCTCTGAGTATATGAAGAACTGGACACGCCATCAGCTAGTAACACAGAGGGCCAGCTCCAAGCCTCCCTTCTATCTATTGCTGTGTACAGCACTGCAAAGGCAACTAGACAAGTCATGCTTCTTCAACCTCACCCTCAACAGGAAAATCCTCCAAAGCATTTAGCTGGTTGATAGTTTGACTCCAAGCTCATCTCTGAGCAATGACCAACACAAGAGCATCCTAGGAGACTCTGTGACTCAGAACCACCCTTGTAATCCAGCTTCTCTGCCACTTGTTCCTCCAGAAAACCACCTGTTACTACCAGCAGTAAATTATCTGTGCTGCTACACACCCTCCAGGGAACTATTCAGACCCATGAATGAAGCAGTTGGACTACATTTCTTTTCATTGCACCCCTACTATGCTATGAGAGTATTTGAGCAAACAGGTTCATTTAGCATGACATAACTCATCCTGAATTGTTCCCTTCCTGGGAATTGATATTCCCCAAAATTAAGCAGAACTACACTTTTTAGGATCTACAGTAATAAACTCATTAAGCTAAACACTTTGGTTTTAGAATCATTAATGGGTTATGATAAAGAATTAATGACTAAACCAAGGCAAAGCTAACTGTATGAAGTTGAACAAGGGCAAGGGCAAGTGCCAGATTTTGCACCTGGGACACGGCAACCCTGGCTGTACATACAGACCGGGGAGCAAGAGATTCTATGATTCTACAAAGTTTCTTGAGGAAAAGTAATGCCTTTTAGAAGTTCAAGCCCAGGGCTGCTAGCCTCACACACAGCAGGTCAGTTCTTGCTAGTCATGCAGAAGTGGCATAGTAACATCCCCATGGGAAGGCACAATCACACTGATACCCTAACCACACCTCATCTTTACTTCTGACCCAAAAAGTCACCAAAACATGCTTGCCAGACTGGGGGTCCAAATTCTGGAACCCTCTGGCCATACTGAGACCACTGGCTGACAAAATCCAGAGGTGTCCTTGATGCTACAATCATCAAGAACAGGCCATTTTTCCTGTGCTCTAGGAAGAAATTCTGAGCTGGGAGAAGGTGAAAGAGGAGCAATACTTGGTTGCAGGATCAAGCTCTGCCTGAGACTGGACCAGGTACTCTCCTTCACGTACAAAATCAGGAAATACCTGTCTAAATTGAAACTCTGGTCTTTTTTAGGAGACCGTGAGCTGTAAGTAATCCTGGAGCATGCTCCATGTATGGGAAGGAATGACTGTTGCAGTCTCTGGCTGCATGGCTGAGGGAAGCAAGTGAGGAACTTGTGTTGGGTTTCTGCAGTGGAAAGGCTGGAACTGCCCAGTTCCTCCATCCTCCTCTCCTACCACACCAACTTTATCCTTTCTTAAGTAGGCAAAATAAACAAAACCAACCCTTCTACCCACTATGTATTCATGTAACATTGGGCAAGGCTATACCAGTTGAAACAAGCAGACCTGCGGTGGCTGCTCCTTTGCTAACTACAAAAGAGGGACAGTAGAGGAGCACAGCACAGATGTTCAAGCTAGCCAGGCATAAGTATGATCAGGTGCTTGTGCAACCCGTTCCTGCAGCACTAGGTCCCAGTTAATAAATTTTGCCAAGAAGCCTAATTCATAGGCCAAACCACATAAAAAAGGCTATCCCACACAGGAAACCTGGCAGGTGGGCCTACACAGATCTGCACCATGACATGCAGACACAAGCTTGAGTCTGCACTAACTCAAATATTATAGCTGTGTTTTGCAGAAAAAATATTCTTATTATAATCATGATTTTGGGGTATATCACAGGTTTCACTGCTAGCCAACGGAAATTCACTGTGATGGGTAAAGTACCTTAGGTTTCTAGATGAAGTGGATGGAGCCAGGAGCACAGGAAACAGTGTCTGACTAGTCAGGATTTATGGTCTGTTAGAGCTCGGCACGTAAACCATTTTACCCAATCCCAATATTATGTTTTCCCCATGTTTTTCTTTCCACTATTCCCAGTCTGAACACTTCTTTCAATTTATGCCTGCTGTTTCTTGTCCACCCATTTATCACACCCATTTATTATTAGTCTTCACCACTGTGAAGAGCCTGGCTTCGTCTTCTTGAAGACCCCCTCATAGGTCCTGGCAGACTGCTATGAGGTCCACCTGAAGCTACTTCTTCTCAAGGCTGAACAAATCAGGTTCCCTTAGTTCCCCCTCACGTGGCTCCAGCTCCAACCCTCTTGGGGGCCCTCAGCTGAACTTGGCTCCAATTTTTCAATGCCTTTCCTCTACTAGGGTGCTCAAAAGGACACAGTGTCTAGATGTGGTCTAACAGGTGCTGAGCGGGAGGATAATCCCTTCCCTCAAGCTCCTGGCTGTGCTCCCTCTAGCACACTCAGGATGCTGTTAGCCTTCTTTGCTGCCAGGGCACACATGACGCACAGGCAGAGTGCTGTCTGCCAGGACTCCCCAGGGCCTTCACAGTAAAGCCAGTCAGCCCCAGCCTGTATCACTGCAAGGACCTGGCATTCCCAGAGGAAGGAAACTCTGCATTTGTCCTTGATGAATTTCATAAGGTTCCTGTTGGCCCATTCCTCCAGCCTGCCTAGGTCCCTCTGTATGGCAGCCCTGCCCACCAGCATATCCACTGTTCACTCCAATTTGGTGTCATCTGCAAACCTGATGAAAGTGGACTGCATCACCTCCTCCAGGTAACTGATAAAGGTGCTAAACTGGACAGTCCCAGTATATAAGCCCCTACAGCACTTTATTTGTCCTCTGGGTAGAGTACAACCCATTAACCACTCTACTCAGAGGCAAATCATCCAATTGATTCTTACTCAGCTGGTTGTCCACCCATCCAGACCATAACATCCTATCTCAGATGCAAGAATGCTGTTAGAGACAGTGTCAAAAGCCTTGCTAAAGTTGGGATAAGTGACATCCACTGCTCTTCCCCCATGCGCAAATTCAGTCATTTTATCACAGAACACAATCAGGCTGGTTAGGCATGATTTACCAATGGTAGATACATGCTGATCGTTCCCAATCAGCTTCTCCTCCTTCACATGCCCAGAAATGTGTTCCAAGAGGACTTGCACCATTAAGTTCCACGGGGACCGAAGTGATGTTGATCAGCTTATAGTTCCCTAGATTGCCTTTCTGGCTTTTTTGAAGGCTGCAACATTCACCTATTTCCAGTCATTAGGAAACTTCCATGATGTCATAACCTTTCAAAGGTGACAGAGTGGCCTTGCAGAGACATTAAGCAGTTCTTAAGCACCTTGGATGTGGTCTGTCTGGAGCTTTCCAGTCAAGCTCTCTCAAGTAATCCCTCTCTCAACCCTCAGCTACTGCAGGTAGTTCTCTCTGAACCCTTGCACTAAGCACAGAGGAGTGGGATATCTTGTTGGTAAAGAGGGCAAAGAAACCATTGGATACCTCAGCTTTTTTCTGTGTCTCCTGACACTACATCACCTCCTCCGTTCAGCAATGGTCCCACATTTTCCTTGCACAGTCTTTTTATACTAAGATACTAATGGAAGCTCTTCTTGTTACACTTCCCATGCAAGTCTCTACTGTATTTAAGCTTTTAATTTCCTGGGGCTACCCCTACACGCTCAGGTGATGTTTCTAAATACTTCCACTGTAGCCTGTCCCTGCTTCCATCTCCTCTATACTGCCTCTTTGCATTAGAGCTCAATCAAGCTCCCTCTTTAGCCACACCAGCCTACTGACACATCCGCTTGTAGATGTACAGTGAACGTAAGACAGCTGCCTAAAATCTTGCTGCTTCATAGCAGAATACTACAGTGTTCTTCCTGCTCTTGGAGACCCAGGATTTTATGACCTCCTACATTCTGAAGATTGTCATCTCACTCAGTGCAAGCATCACTCCTGCTCTCCCCAGGTCCAGAATGCACATAAGATACAGATACCCATGATAAATATAATGGTTTTAAGATTAATTATAACAAAATCAGTATTTCCTATTACGAATATATTTTCCTCAAACTTTTTTAACGATCTCACATGGGCATTAAGCAGATCCACTTCTTTTACTGCCTTTAATCTGTTCAATCACTTAAAAAAAAAATTAAAATTAGCACCTAGAGCAATGGAGTGCTGCATTCTTGACCACAGCCACAAGAATATACAGGCAACTCTATTTAGTTTCACATGCACTCATAAACCTACATTGTAGGTGTAGTTCAAATGGCTGAAATGGTTATTAAGAGATGTAATTTTACACTGTGTACGATGATAAAAATAGTAAATGCGTCACAGAGAGAGAGGGATTAACGTATGGTTATTTGGAAAGCATTGCTCTAGATTGCCTTGCTTGAATATGTTTGCACAGGTACAAAAGTCATGAATTGCCATTTCTTTTTTTCCTTCTCTCTTTTCTTATTTATTAAAGTCGTACGTAACCTGCTCAACATGTTTAAGGAAGGATGAGCAAGATCAAAGCAGGACCTCAATCTGGGTTGCTTTTACACTGTGTGGTAAGGGGGAACAGCGAACGGTAGAAGAATTCTCTGCCTACCTGCTGCATGCAGCGCACGCAACTGCAGCCCTGGGGCCCCACCCGCTCCTGGCCTGGAAAGGTTTCTCCATGTCGATGTTTCAACACTGGGAGGAAAAGTTTCACTTGATTTTCATTAGGTGGGCGGGACCAGGAACTTGCACCACCCTGTTTTGCAGGCAGCAGCCTACCGAAGCCCAGTCGCTAACTACACAAAAATCTCTGTGGCTGAGAAGTGTGTGTGATCATGTGCATTCCTGCGTTCTGAATCGCTAAGTGTTCCCTCAGTGCTATACCTATGCTTAAATCCCACAGAAGTCCTGCGCCTAATCAAGTGCAGATCTACAGATGTTGGGGCAGTAAAGGGACTGTAGCTGCCTGTCAGTATGATGCAGTACAGCATGGGCACATCTGCAGAGCCATGACCTTCTCATACGATGCAAGTTCATTATGTATCTTCCCTTTCCACCCAGATGAGAGCCACATTTGTCTTCGCTTATGTGTTTTACAAAACAGGCATAAACTTTTAAAAGTAGCCAGATGCGAATTATTACTTCGGTCATATTGTTCCAGACATCATTCAATCATTAAGCGTACGACAAATATAAGTAATGTCTTTTTGGAAACAGATTTCAGTCATGAATCTCCTCTTCATTTTTGCCCCTTACTAGATGTTTCAAGCCTTTGCTATCCTATGAACCTCTGAGCAGTGAATTGTCTAGCAAAAGACACTAATTTTCCCAGCTCCATACAATAGAAGTCTTTCTATCAGTTGCCCCACAACATTCCCTGAGCACGTGGGGCATTCTACCCCAGTAGAAGGAGCAACAATGATGATCAGTCAGTCAGTAGAAGGTTAAGCAAAACTCTGCAGAAAAATGTGAATACAGAGTTGGTGGATGATTAGCATGTGAACTGAGGAATTTATTTCCCACTGTGCACCAGTAATCTAGGTCTTGAAAATGCTTTAAAGCTTGACAGAGGAAATCTAAAAGTTGTCAGTGGATTCAAAAAGAAATTTCAGTTCAATAGCTCAGGAACCCCAGAGCTTTCTGTAAGTTTATATATGCAAGAGAGAGCTTTCTCAGGACCTGAAGCAGTAGAAATACATTTTCTGCAACACCACGGACAATTACAAGCCTTTCGTTCTGAAAGGCACACTTGTTCCATTCCTACTTTCTCAGATATGAACATTTGTCAGTGTAGGCACATACCAGTGGACCAATTAAAGTTTAAACAAGGAATGACTGCAGTACGCTGTTTTCTCCTTGGACAGGACAGTATGTGACAGATGGTAGTGACAGTGCATGCCATGACACTAAAAGACTCTCTCACTATAAGATAATAATAATAATAACAACAATATAGCAGAAGAACTTTACATTGAAACTCTCCAAGTAGCCATGAGAGTTTGGGATGCAAAGGAGGGAGGTTATGGAATAAAGATAGATATCCTTGCTTGTCCTCCCCATTTGTACTAATTACATATAACACATTAACTTCTGAGGATTCAGGTTGTGGTTCCTCCCAACACACAAGGATCTGATTCGTATCTTAGAGATGCCACACTGCATGTTCTTTCATCAGTCCCTCTCTACAACGACCTGAAAGGACGTTGTAGCGAGGTGGGTGTTGGTCTGTTCTCCCAAGTAACAAGCGATACGACAAGAGGAAATGGCCTCAAGCTGCGTCAGGGGAGGTTTAGATCAGATATTAGGAAAAATGTCTTTAGTGAAAGAGTGGTCAGGCACTGGAACAGGCTGCCCAGAGAGGTGGTGGAGTCGCCATCCCTGGAGGTGTTCAAAAGATGTGTACACGTGGCACTTCAGGGCATGATTTAGAAGGCGTCATGGTGTTGGGCTGACGGTTGGACTTGATGATCCTAGAGGTCTTTTCCAATCTTAATGGTTCTATGATTCTATGATATTCATCCCCATTTGGTCATTGCAGATAGGCCATCTTCTCTGAAGGATATTAGCTTCACCAATGGAGGTGAGGCTTACTAGAAACCTGGAAATGAGAGCCATCTACTTGCATTGGTCAGCAATAAATGGAAAGTAGAGGAGAGATTTGGAAAAGGTTGAAGAGAGCCCCTCAGAAGGACAGCCCTGTATTGGTCAGTCCTGAAGAACAATTCTGGGGGAAGGAACTGGAGAAAGCCTTGCAGGAACGCAACATAATCCTACACTGAGAGAGATGTTCTCATATTTTTGCCAATAAGGTTAGCAAAAAGATGAAAATAACAAATTTCTAAAGAAGAGCCAGACTGGGACATGCAAAGATGACCCTGGAATGAAAAGGGTTGTTTAGGTTCAAGGTAAAGTGTGCCATTCGGTATTGGGCACCCAAATTGGGGGTCGATGTGGACTCCACTGATGCCCTGAACGACTGCTTCTGTGGGGCTGGAAGGACTCTTGGCAGAAGACAATTAGTTTAGTGTGGAGGAGGCTGGAGAGAGTTTTGTGTCTGCCACAGATACAAAAAGGAAGGAAGGTCTTATATTTGCTTTGTGTTCACCTTACCACAAACCACATGAGACTGTGACTTCAGAAATACCACCCATACTACTGACCAGCACAAGAGGCTGAGAAGCTCAAGAGTTTCTGGAAAGAAGCTAGGGCAGGCTGATACAGCTTCAAGACTGGATAGGTTTGCTCTAGGAACTGATCCTTCTAGGCTTTGGCAGAAAGAAAAACACAGACTTGGAGGACAAAGAAAAAGAGCGTAACGAGATTTTTCATTCACCATATCAAACATTCTTGGAACTAAGTGCATACATATATGGCATATACAGTCTCTTCAAGTTACATTGTCAGTCCCTTCAATCAACCAGCCCAGACTGTTATTTGACTCCTTTTAAGCAGCCTTTATATTTACTTCCAGATCACTGCAGAAAACACTGAACTAGTCTGGCCCAGGAATTCCTCTCACCTAACTCTAGTTATCTGCAAAGTAAATATCCACATCAGGCCTGGCCACCTTAAACTTCCTTTGCAGTCGAGAAGCAGACACAAATGATTCATATGATTTCTTTTCAGATACATGAATTGTTCCTCAAATGTGGCTATTTCTTTCCTGTTTGTAGTGGGCGATCTAGCCAGGTAGCTCAGAGACACACATAGATGCTTGGTCAGCTGAATCCCACCCTGGTTTCTTTCACCATTTACCAGAAACCCAAAAGGACATCATACAAGGTTAATTACTTCTTTCAGAGTATAGCTAGATATAGAAGCGTATGAACACAACATTAGTCCTGTACGACAAATTACATCTTCAAAGTACCATTTAAACGCTAACTACACAGCAATTAGATGATCTTATTAGTAAAATAATTCACAGAATACTGACCTATTTATTCTTTTGCTATTATGTAAAATTAATGAGCTGTGTTTTTTGACCACTGATTCATTCTTCCAAATACCTGTGGCTTAAAATTTAAGCTACTTAAATAGCTCCACAAAATTACTGGTAGGCAGAAAATGGTGAGGCACGTATTTGAAATGCACTGCTACATACTGAAAACACTCCAAAGGATGTGTGAACGTAAGGTCCCATCCTGAATCAGATTCCAGAATAGAAGAATAGTTTTGTTTAAAGGTGCAGGGAGGCTGCTGCTCTAAGTTCATTTGGTTTTATTTTTTAATTACTGCCTAGTAAATAAACTACAAAATTTTCCCAGTAGCTAATGCATTGTCCCTTTCCCTCCCCTCATCCAGCATTTCTGAGAACAACATGCAAGTCCACTGTGAGGAGTTATTTACTGTAGAGGATGAAAACACTCTCTACATAAGAGGAGCATGTACAAGAAGTGGAAAGATATCAGGAAACAAAGCACAAAGACACTAATGAACACAGGAAACAATTAGCTGTGAGTGAATTAAAATATTCATTAACATTATCTGTGTGAGTAAATTCTGTGGTTGTCACATTGAAAATCATAAAGGGAAAGTGAGATAGTTGGCCTTTAACTTATTTTTCATAGTCTAAACCACATCTTAGCAGAGTGCCTCAGCGCGAGGACAGCGTGAACCATTTCACCTTCCTTAATGATTCATAAGTTAAAGGATACTGGTAGAATCACAGATTGTTCTCTATCCAGAAACTGCATACATACTGTGTGTAATACTTATTTCTTCACGAAGGATGCCAGGCTAACAGGAATGCAGTTTAACTGGTTTAGGATTTATGAAAGAAAGGAAAAAAACTCAAGCCTGTTTGCTTTCCTATGAATCAAAACCTACTTGATTAAATGCTTAAACTTACCAAACATTGTGAAAGCACCTGAGGCTGGGTTCAGCGGGAATTGAGTAGCTGAGATAGGCCTGAAGAAATATATTTACAGTAATTCCCTGTTTATAAATACTTGTCTGTTTATTGCATTTGCAGCTGAGACTCCTCCAGCCTCTTCCCCAGAATGGGAACCCCTTATACAGGTGGGAATAACCACGGATTTTCCCAGACTCATGGTCTTTTGAAATAAAGATATTGTTCTCACATGTTCTACTAACTTCTGATGTTGCTTCAGCACTTCTTGAATCAGAAACAGTTACTA
Source organism: Phalacrocorax carbo (assembly GCF_963921805.1). Taxonomy (NCBI): domain Eukaryota; kingdom Metazoa; phylum Chordata; class Aves; order Suliformes; family Phalacrocoracidae; genus Phalacrocorax; species Phalacrocorax carbo. The sequence goes on along the minus strand of NC_087514.1, from coordinate 15,293,492 downwards.
TTTGGAACTTGCCATCAGTATCAGGGCTGGTTTTCAGAGGATGTAAGCACATCAGTGGGCCTCATTTCTCAATCTGACATCAGAAAACTGTGCGTGGAAATAGGGACTGTGGTCTGTAAGGGGCATCCAGGTCCTGCAAACACCTGAGTGCCCTATGGGAGTTTATCATTGCAGTGGACATGCAAGCTCATAATCTGAAGTTCAAGGTTACAGAACATGTATTTGTGCTTACTCTAAGTAACAAAAAATAGAGACAAATGCTGAAATATTGTGACCTATTCATATCTCTTGAGACCCTTTGAGTCTGCCAGGATGTAAACCACTGTAAATGTGCCTCATTAAAATACTGATTTCCCTAAAATCACCTATACAAAAGAATATTGTATATGACTCAGACCACGTGAAGGCTTCTAAAGGCTGTATCAGCACTTCTTGTCTAAAAGAAAAATAATAAAAATGGTTTTCCATATATCATCTTAAAAAAGAAACAAAGTGCATGTTCTGTACATTCCATAAAGAAGATGGAACATGGCAGTTTATCCAGCTCATAAGTTTTGTGTTTATTTTTGAACTGATCTGTTAGTACTGAAAATTAACTAATTTCAGCACAAGCCTAATCCATCAAAGAGAAAAAAGGAACAGTTTTGCCTTGGTCTGACCTACTCTGCAGCCCCACTTTCACTAGCTCTGATGCAAAGGAGGCAGAGGGAAACCACGGCTTGGGGAACAGGATCACTTCATTTGGCAGCAGCTCAGTTACACTGGCTTACATGCAGCTTGAACTACCATGAGAAAGTTCGTAAGCACCAGAGGTACAGGCTTCTTGGAGGCCAGGGTCAAAGAGAGTTTTGAGATGAAACATAGTCAGTAGAAGGATTACAGGTCTGCCAGTGATTCCATTGTTGAAGAGCTCCCTCTCAGCCTTATAACTCCAGTAGTTACTGTACGTAGCAACTGATGCCAGTAGAATAAGACCCTCCTATTTTAAGCAAACTGAAACTAATTACAAATATAAAGGCTACTTATGATTCACTTTATGATGCCTGTACTTATGTTCAAATACCTCTTTACCATCCTACTAATAGTCATCAAATAAGACCTAATTATGTGTACACATTCTAGCACTAAGATAAATCCTTTTTATTTACAACTTTATAAACTCAGAGTGCTTTGAAATCTATAGGCTCACTCCTTTTACAGCAGTGTTTTTATGCTATTTCAAAACATTACAGAGCTTTTTTATACAAGAATTTTTTAATGTCTCCCTGCTTCTTCTTCCTGAATTCATTCATCAACAAAATGAAGCCACCGTTGTCATTTGCTTAATCATTCTTTGCCTTCTATTGGATTTTTAGCCAGGAATTCACTCAATAAAACAAACAGTCCCCAAAAAGCAAACAAACTGCAACCGAGGGAAAAAAGTGACTCCCTGTCAGCACTGATAGTTTATCAAAACACTAGATACATACTCCTGACCAGTAAGAGAGAAGATCGGAGGTCAACATGTTATGATTCAAGTTAGTATGTCAAGCCCTGACTGATGACAAAGTAAGAAGAACCCTCATGGCACAGCAGTGTGCTGCATCCTGCATTGGCAGCACTTAGACGGCATGTCCTCCTGCCTGCCTGCCTCCTGCCTCCTGTGCTGCTGAATTAGGTTCCTCTGCAACCAGCTGAACTGCTCCTCTTTTACACCATGGAGCAGGTGGGGGACAGGGCAGAAAAATCAGTAAGTATTGCTACTGTGCAGTCTGTCCACCAGTTTCCCTGGGCAATTCTGTCTTAAACAATCAGTGCCACTTACTCATTCCTCATCTACAAGAATATTACGCTCCAGCCTGTACTTCCAAGACTTTCACACTCCCTGCTGGGGATGATCCACGAAATTAATTTTCCCTGCTGGGTCACCTATGCCAAGAGCAACATATGGACTTTTTGCAACATTTTCCCACTTCGTGACTTTGCTCTTCTCTGTCATGTCCCTCCCTACCCGCCCAGCCTCCCATACCATGTGAGTTCAGGATCCTCCTCTCTGCTATGATGAAATTTTGCATCTAAGAGGAATTTCTCAGTGTAAATGAAAAGAGAATTGGCCCTTTGACTCCACGTTATACCACACTGCTAGAGAACTGCAGTGCCACCAAGTCAAACAAATTACGTGTTGGCATCCTTAGGGAGATGGAAACAATGGTATCCAAACAGGTCAGAGTCCTCATTCTGGTCTCAGTAACACCAGTCTACTCCGCCAAGGAGGGTCTCCAGCTCAGTGCCAGCCTCTTGGCTGTGTGGTGCCTGTATGAAAGGACGCCCAAACTCCCTTAACCAACTAGCTAAGGATTCTCTGCTTGAAAAGGCATCCTGGGACCACGGAGAGCCAAAGTAGCCAGGTCAACGCCTTTCCTCTCACACCTCTGGGCACAGAAGACACCTCTGCAGGAAGAGGCCATATTCAGAGTATCACCGCAGGCTTACACACCAGCCAGAAATCACTCCTTAGAGCAGCTCTGAGACCACTTTAAGCTGCTCTGTGGACTGATTTGGTAACCAGCCATCCCTGGGACAGGTGGACCAAAGAGGTGGCACATTTATCTTCATCTCTTTCCCAAGAGCAGGCATCCCAAGGTCTCAATCACTCAATACAATCACTGAAACGAGTTATTTCAACTGTTATTTTTGCCTTAGTTTCATGATGCAAAGAGGGGTAGCATGCAATCAAAAGCCTGGCCCTACCTACCAAAATAAAAACTGTCACACTGCCTCCCAAGAAACCTCAACGGTGTGGTGGTATTTGAACGCTAATCCATAATATGCACTGGTCCAACCGTTACACAAGTTCTGTTACCACTGAGGAAATACACTATACAAATGGCACTGAAGGGTTTCCTTATCATTCATCTTATGCAAACCAGTTTTATGCCTATTTAATTTCACCGGTTAAAGGGGAATGACTTCTGAGTTTGCACCAGTATGAGATCAGAATCCTGCATGCAATTTCCAGGAGCATGTTAAATTAATTCATCCATAAACAAAACAGTGTGTGTTTCATAGAATCAACTTCAGGCTTTCTATTTTTGATATATAACTATGGGATTAATCATACAATCAATGAGGTTGGAAAAGACCTCTAGGATCATCAAGTCCAACCGTCAACCCAACACCATGATGCCTTCTAAATCGTGCCCTGAAGTGCCACGTGTACACATCTTTTGAACACCTCCAGGGATGGCGACTCCACCACCTCTCCGGGCAGCCTGTTCCAGTGCCTGACCACTCTTTCACTGAAGACATTTTTCCTAATATCTGATCTAAACCTCCCCTGACGCAGCTTGAGGCCATTTCCTCTTGTCGTATTGCTTGTTACTTGGGAGAACAGACCAACACCCACCTCGCTACAACGTCCTTTCAGGTCGTTGTAGAGAGGGACTGATGAAAGAACATGCAGTGTGGCATCTCTAAGATACGAATCAGATCCTTGTGTGTTGGGAGGAACCACAACCTGAATCCTCAGAAGTTAATGTGTTATATGTAATTAGTACAAATGGGGAGGACAAGCAAGGATATCTATCTTTATTCCATAACCTCCCTCCTTTGCATCCCAAACTCTCCTTTTAGAGAGCGATAAGGTCTCCCCTCAGCCTCCTTTTCTCCAGGCTAAACAACCCCAGTTCCCTCAGCTGCTCCTCATAAGACCTGCAGAGTCTACATTCATTCTTAAGAAAGAGCGGCTTTGCAAATCTAAAAGAAACTCAGAGGGGTTTTGCGTGCAACCTCCTCCAGATTAGGAAAGTAACTGGAAGAAAGAAGCAGATCCTGATACTATGAGAAAATCCTTGCCCAGCTCCGCTCTGGCTTAGGGAGATCTGTTTGTGCAGATCTGCATCTGTGGGTAAACAGAGCCACATAGGCAGAGAAAAAGGTTACTGTCATTTATTGTTTTTAAACTTTGCACCACTTTGGCCATTTTGTCAGACCAGCCTTGTGCACACTGCAACATGAGCCATGAGATTAGGAGTTGCATCTACTTCCAGAGGGGCTTCTGAGAACGCACTCAGATAAGGTGTTGAGGACCATGAATTCTTATACTGACATTACTTTCCCCTATTATTCTAGTATCCTTAAAAATATTCAGCTCTTCCAGAAGTGTTATGCCATACATAACAAAAGGTAGTCTGAATCTTGCTACATAGGAGTGCTGTATAAGTAATTTTCATATCCAGCATCATGTATCTCTATATTTTTTCAAAATATTAATTTATCTCTTCTAATCCCTAGATTTTATATGTGACGGCTAGTAGCTGACTATAGATTTGCATAATTTAATGCATTTTTCTAATGATTGGCCAGCTGGGAGAAGGGGAGAATTACAACATTCAGAACCAGATATTTTAATTTCAATATATATTAACGGTATGCACATATTACATCACTATACTTGGAATTTAAATCATCAATAATTTTTATCATCTAAAAATGATAGCAACTGTCATGCAGTTCTGTGACAATGCCAACTTTGTTAGGCTGTCATAAGCATAAGAACACAAAGGGGAAAAAGTTTGAACTTTATATAACAGCTATTTAAGAGAAGGTATTAGCCATTTCAGTTGTATAGACAGACCTTGCTATGTACAGTGAATCAATATACTTCTACTTGTTGACTCTGGTGGACTTGAAGTACCATTGTTCGTTTACTGTGTAGCATGCCAAGATGCAATTATTTACATTAAAATGTGTCCTGGTTTCAGCTGGGATAGAGTTAATTCTCTTCCTAGTAGCTGGTATAGTGCTGTGTTTTGGATTTCATATGAGAATAATGTTGATAACACACTGATGTTTTAGTTGTCGCTAAGTAGTGCTTACACTAAGTCAAGGACTTTTCAGCTTCCCACGCTCTGCCAGGTGCACAAGAAGCTGGGAGCAGAGGGAGCACAGCCGGGACAGCTGATCCAAACTGGCCAAAGGGATATTCCATACCGTATGATGTCATGTTCAGGATGTAAGCTGGCGGGAGCTGGCTGGAGAGGCAGTGACCACTGCTCAGGGGCTGGCTGGGCATCGGTCAGCGGGTGGTGAGAAATTGTATCATGTAACACTTGCTTTGTATATTCTATTATTATTATTACTATTATTAATACTACTTTATTTCAATTTTTTAACTGTTCTTATCTCAACCCATGAGTTTTCTTACTTTTGCCCTTCTGATTCTCTCCACCATCCCACCAGGGCAGGGAGGGTAGTGAGCAACCAGCTGTGTGATGGCTGGGGTTAAACCACGACAGTCCTTTTTGATGCCCAAAAAACAGGACAAAACAGTATAAAAAAGGAGTCCAATAGAAGCATGTTCTTTTGCCATGGAAACTTAAAAATGCAATCCTGATACTAATCTCTTGAAGTATGCAGATTTTTAAAGATTCAAAGAGTATATTAATCAGTATATGAAGAATTCCACATGGCATTGAACCAAATCCTACTAGTAATAATAATTTAAACAGCTACTTTCATTTAAATGATTAGGATTTAGGAAAAAGTATTGCCATACATCTACTTTAAGGCTATTTTGTATATCTACATCTAGCAGTGAAACCTAGACTTTACTGAGAAACCCCCCTAAAATTCAAGAAAATCAGTGTCAAAAGGAATGCAGAGATTAAAATTAATGGTATCTACAAGGAAGAAAAAATGTCTGCACAAGCTACGTAATCATCAGTGAAATCCACTGCCGCTGGAGCTCTCAGAGATTGTGTGGCTGGAGAATAAAACTGGAAATGTTTATGACCAAGTGTTATTTGTACTTCCTCTGTGTAAGATAAGGATAATCACTTTTCTCGTTCCAAATCATAAACTGATCAACCCAGTTTTCCACCCAGTCAGATTTCTCCCTCTGCAGGGCAGTCTCAAGAGATTTAGGGCCAGACTGTGAAGTTAATTTGACATATGGTCTCCAGAATGCAACCCCAAGAACAAACTGCCTACACCTAATCTCTTAGGCACAAGTCTGAATCCCGTTCCCTTCCAAACACACCAAAGTCAGGACCTGTAGGCATGTGCCTCCAGAGCCGGGAGCCCTTCCCTGAAGATAAATGGATGGGACACAAGGTGCACCTTAATAGGTCTAGAAGAGGAATAAGAGGTATCAGTCTTATCTGATAACCGATGAGGTAAAGCACTCAGAAAAGAGGGGAGGCCAGGCTCAGCGCCCTCTTTCGCCGAATCGGGATTCAATCCCACATCTCCCACTTCTTAAGAGTGCAAGAGGCACCCAGCTACAAGGGGCATAGGGGTGAGGAGAGAGCACAAGAAAGAATAAAAGCTATTGCTTCTTCCTCCTTTAGCAGCCATGATTTCAGCGCTAAGTGGCAATTACTGCATTTTAGAAGTGTCCCAAACCTATTTATGTATTAGGTATGCTGGAAGCGCAGATGAGTTGTTTTCAGAGGAGCCAGCTGCTCTCCAACTAGAGCTCAGATTAGGGTGGGTAAGACAGGTGTCTCAGGCTGAGGCATTTCTTGTCATCACAAAAGCACAACTGAGAAACATTGCACATCTAAAAATAAAGGAATCCAGTGTTAACGCCCTAGCTGGTTCAACCTCCGGAGCAGATGTGTACACTTGTACAAAACCTTCTTAAAATGTTATCTTTAAAATCGCAGCTGTATATGTTGAGGATAAACAGCCAGAAGCACTACATGGGATAACACTGGCTGAAACAGTGCTTAGTCATCCCAGTCACAGGACACCCCATCCTGAGCCACACAGGGAGAAATAACAGAACTGCTGGATGATGCCACATCGTCCATCTGGGGAAGGCAGTTATACTAAGAGGCATGAGAAAATCCACTGTAAGCGTTCTGATAAACATGCACCTTTCTAGACACTCGCTTATCCAAAACTTTTACATCAAATATTTTCTATTACTTTTGAGTAGTTGCACACAGCCAAGTCAGACTGAATGTAACACAGGTACACATTAAATGTTTTCTAGTATTTTGAATGGCCAACCTAGTTGGCATCTTAAAAAAAAAAAAGGTGCAACCTCAGAATTTTGAAGCCTGAAACATCTGTAACCGGAAGGTAAATAACAACCTTTTGCACAGCGGCATTAGGAAATAACGTCGTTTATTCAGTGTGGCTGGATCTGACTAAGGGCTTGTGAATGAGGAGCTCTGCACTCCAGCGCGAACCCGGCGAGGCCGAGAACCACCGGGCGGCACGGCGGGACTCCCCGGGGGAGCCGGGCGGCACTGCCCGGGGCCCAGCGCCCCCCAGCCCGCCCCACCACCGGGCCGGGCGCTCGGCCGGGGGCACCTGCCCCTGCCCCCGCCCCCGCCCCCGCCCGCACCGCCGCGGCCTCCCTCCGGGGCGGCCCGGGAGCCCAGCCGGCCGCGGTGAAGCCAATCAGCTCCGGCCACCGGCACCCCGAGGACGCCCGCCCAGGCCCGGGCGAGGCGAGGCGGGCCCGGCGCTGGGGCGGGCAGGAGGGAGGTGGCCGGGGCGGTGCGCACAGGCTTGCCTACACCTGCTCCCCCCTTCTTCCTCCTCCTCCTCCTTCTCACCCACCTGGCCGCGGCTCGGCCGTCCCCGCCGCGCTTGGCAGCGGCGGCAGCAGCAGCAGCCCCCGCCGCAGCAGTATGTTGCCCAGGGGAACCTCGTCCATGCCGCCGCCTCCGAACCCCGCCGCCTACTTCCCACCACCCCGGGTCACTTTGCCCTCCGGCCTAGAGATCCTGCGCACCTACTCGGGAGCCGTCATCTTCCTGGAGATAGTGAGTCCGGGGAGGGACGGGGCGGGCGGCTGCCGGCCTTCCCGCGCTTTTCCCTCCCCTCAGCGCCTCGCCGCTTGCTGCCCGCTGCCGTCCCGTGTAGGCGGCGGTGCCCGGAGCCGGGCGGGGGGGGCACGGGGCAGGACGTGCCTCCGCCCGGGGACGGCCGAGCGGTGGCTCTGCGCCCTCCGCGCTCCTCACCTGCCATCTTGTGAGCGGGAAAGGTGCAGCGGCTGCGGCGGGGGGGGGAGCCGGTGTCCGGGGCGCGGGTTATGGCTGGCAGGGCGGCGGGACCGTCGCGCTCCCTGCCGCCCGCCCCGCCGCGGTCTCTCGCCACGGGCCGGGCGGCACCGGGGGCCCGTGGAGGCGGGAAGAGCCGCACGGAGCCCCAGACCCACAAATCCACCACGGGGGGATGCGCTGCTTTTGGTCTGTGTGGTGTGTTACCCTCCGTGTGCGTGTGAGACCCGCCTGGTGTAGAACTGTGGCGCTAGTTAGTAGGAGAAGAAAACACAAACAAAACCCACAAGAAGCCTTGTCAGAACTCATCTGATTTTATTAAATTTTGTTGTTGTTGTTGAACTCAGAGTTGAGTGCTGCTTGGGTCCCAGTCTGAGCTGTAAAACTGCAGAGGAGCAAAGAGCTCAGAGCACAAGCCCAGGCGCTAAATCAGGCCCTGAGTCAGTAGGGACAAATGTTGATCAGGTTGGCCAACCTATTACACAGGCGAGCTGAAGTGGACAGGTGTAGTATGAGGAAAACAGCATTACAGTGGGCACTGAGATTAGCAGTTTCTACGGCAGATTTCTAAATTTGTTTTTAAAGAAGCCTACAAGGTTGCACATTCAAAATACTGAAAACTTTTCATGTGTCTCTGCTTTTTGTTTAAACAGACACTTGCTGATATTCCTTCTGCTTCCTCACTGCCCATCACTGTCTGGTCTCTGGGTAACAGACTTGCACCTGCAGTCTTGTGAAACTAGAGAAAGTTTGGTTCTTCGCAGCAGCTAAAAAAGGAACCCTAGAGAACAACTTGAAGGCTAATACATAAACCCATGGGAGTTCTGAACTGAGACTAGCAATGCGTCTTTACGTATGTGCTGCTGCAATGTAACACAAGAGAGAAACCAACTAATCTTATAGCAGGCATCTTTTGAAAGGTATCCCTCATCCAGCCTTGATTTAAAAGAAAGTCCTCTGAATGTGAAAATGTAACCTCAGACTTGTAAATCTGTCGGATTTAAACAGGAAAGTAGTAGCTTGCTTGGAAATTGATTGTAGCTGTCACTACACAGCAGGTTGGACTATGAAGTTAAATCTTTCCGCAATAAATGAACATACATCAGATGGCAATTATGATTTTCTGCAATTATCCTTTTTTATAAAGAGGCAGCATTTGCAGGGACAGATAGTGCCCTTTGTTAGGCCAAGAGTTGATTAAACCAGGCAAGCCTTAGAGTATGTAAATTCTCCATCAGCTGATCATAGCACTGCGTCTCCAACACTTGTTTGCTGTGATCAATATGCTGAAAAGAAACTTGGTGGTGCTGAATTCTTCCCTGGGTCATGATAAATCTGGAAAGCTGTATGTTTTTCTAGTCATTACGACATAATTTACAACTCGCCTTATTCTGTATTCTAGTTTTCTCTTTTACTTTATTGCCTAATGTGTTCTTCTTCAGCATCTGCTTACAAATGCTTTGAAAAAGAGGATGCAATTTCATCTCTCTTCTGTATTTCAGCTGATTAGGACTGCCAAGCTAAACACTGAGATTGAATCCAAATCTTATGTGCATCTTTGTTGGGCTAACTGTAGTGTATATATAGAGAGATACATATATGCATGAACCATGTTTTCACATTTCTTAAATTTCCCTCAAAATGAGAGTAAGGGTAAAATTTCCAGCAGTAGGCACGCAAGTCACCTGCGTTTGTAAATTCCATTTTCAAGACTATTTTAGGAGCTTTTAAGAATTTCAGAGGGGCTTCCTCTGACAGCCACTTAGGGCCTATCACTTCTGAGAATGGCACTTGGGCTCTCTGAGTACTTCTGAAGTGTTTCCTCTTGGTTTCTAAAAGTAATCTGAGGACGAGTTGATGTGTGGTATTAGTTCTTAGGCAGAAAGGACTGAAAAGAAGTATCTCTGACTTCATCATCTGTATTCCTTTCCTTGCAGCTGTTTGGAACGATAGTCTGGATTTTGGTAGCTGCTACCCGAGTTCCACTGCCACTGCTGCAGGGATGGGTGATGTTTGTGGCAGTGACTGCGTGGTTCCTGTCCATTGTGTTCCTCTGTGTGTTCCTCTTCGGTTATGCAAATAGAATTGCTGTCAACTGGAACCAGATGGTAAGATTTTTTTCTTTATTTAAGGATTGCCTTTGATTTTTTTACAAACTGAAAATCATTCATTGGAAGTACTGATCCTAAGTCTTAATGCTGATCTTCTGTTTTAGCGGAAAGTTTTTCAAAACAGAGAAGTTCAAAACTCGAAACAGAAAGAGTAGGGCTACAAGGATGACAGAGGAAATACAGGACCTGTTTTTTGATGGAGGCTGAAAGAACCCAGCTTTTAAAACTGATTGAAGGAGTATACTTGTCCTCTATGAGCACGTAAAATGCATAAGCAGCAGAAAGAGGACTAGTTTAACAAGGCATGACAATAAATTGGTTTAAATGGCCAGAAATAATTGTGGACTGGAAATCAGAAAATATTTTCTGACTATTAGAGGAGTGGTAGTAACACCCTGTGAATCATGGGGGGTAGAAAGACACTTCTAATATTGTAAAGGAAATTATATAGTTGTGAACACATTGTGTGATGTGGTTGTCTGAGATAACACAGATTGGACTAAAGCACCCAGGAAGTCTTCTCCAGTTCCTAATAAAGTCTTCTGCTGACTTTTGGGTCAATTCCTTAAAGTTAGGGCAGCATTAGTGAGTGGCTGTTAGACCTTAGGTAATCAAAGACAGCATAACCTGCAGTATGATATAGCATAACATCTTTTTAGGAGACTTAACATTTATCTTTCTTAGAGGAAACCTGGTGAGACTACAGATGCAGTTATACTCTGCTTAGCTTTTCTTCATTGTGAAGGCAAGGCTTGGTTCTTTCTGCAATGGATTGTTATTGCTTGTGCCAGTAGTTCTCACAGACTGTACCTTCCTATTAAAAAAGGGAAGCTGTTGGCTCCAGTTTTTAGCAGCTGCATGGATACCTCAGGTTATTGACTGCTAATTTATGTACTCCTTTGTCATTAACTGTTTTTTACTTAGAGTTTTTAGCACTCAAGTAGTTGAGCACGAGATGGTATCACACTCTTTTATATTACTGGAAGTGAATAATAAGAGGTGGCAAAACTGTGATCAGAATGCGAATTTCCAAAAAAATCTTCCAAAAGGACCAGAACTTCTAAAATACTCAAGTATGACTGTAACTGCTGATCACCTTCACCCTCCTCCTATGCAGCTTAGTTTTCCTACTGCCACTTTTCTTGATTGTAGCTGGAAATGCATGCTTTGGTATCAACAACTGTGGTTATTTATCTGTTCAAGTTATTCATGGACAGTCCCTTAAAACAAAGGTCTTTAAAGCAAACCATATAGCTTCATGAGTCTGGAGCTGTAACTGATAACTTCAAAGCCCATCAGTGGTAACAGGCTGGATTCTATTAAAATGAACTTTAGCACTTTGATAGTGAACACATATACACACAGTGTCAGCTTTCCAGCAGAATACAGGCAATAATTAGGCTAATAATAAGTTACAAGTACAGAGACCTTTACAGGAATTTATGCTGCAACATCCTCACAAGTTATGATGCAACAAAGCCCTTAAGCATGTGCATAACTTAAGTAAATTAATAGTGTCCTGGGTTTCATTGAAACTGTTTGCCAATTTACAATCATGCATCTATTCAAGAGTTGCTGGGTGACGGCATAGCCTTTAATAGATTGAAAATGTTATACAAATGTTCATCTTGTAACAGTTGTATAAATGTGTCTTACACATTGGCTACTTGATGCTGGCAGTGATTTGTTGTACTGTTAATTTTCTCCCCTTGTATATGATCAATTACCGAAAAACTTCCATTGTCAGGAAATTGCTACACAACTTGTATAAAAGCTAAATCTGTGGCTCATCTGTGGGACTTTAGATTGGATACTATGAAAAATGTCTTTACTGAAAGAGTGGTCAGGCACTGGAACAGGCTGCCCAGAGAGGTGGTGGAGTCACCGGCCCTGGAGGTGTTCAAAAAACGCGTAGACTTGGCACTTGAGGGCATGGTTTAGGAGGCCTGGTGGTGTTGGGTTGATGGTTGGATTTGATGACCCTAGAGGTCTTTTCCAACCTTAATAATTCTATGGTTCTATGACTCTGCAACTTAATCTAAAAAGCTGTCATAACTAAGTCAACATCTTAAATGCAGAGTGAATCAGTTTATCTCTAAACGTGGTAGCTGAAATCCAGCCCCTTCCAGCTGTCAACAAAAATAATACTAGATAGATCATTTGACCACTATTTTCAGGTACCCAAATGTTCTGTAACTTGTTGGCACTAAACTCTTTAGCAGCAATCTGCAAGGATTTTTTACCTTCTCTTGCAAATAAATAATTACTAGAAACACTAAAACTATTTTTATTACTATAAAATAAAAAATATGTACCTGCTTTGTTTAGGTTGGCATGTATTTAGATAAATACATGGATTTTGCTATTTTGTACATTAAGTTTATAATAGAACTCGGAAGCTACAGGTCGTGAGATTAGGTCAAAAATGGGAAGAGTCATGGCTTAGTTATATTGGAGTAAAGATGTGGTCTAAGACTCCCAGGAGTTTAAAAGTAACTTTGAAAAATAGCATGGGATTCTGACAACCCTGCATTTAGTAATACCTTACGTCATAAGTAGCTCCATTGATAATAATACAGATACTTAAATAAGACGCTACACAGTGAAAAGATGGGGGGAAGCCTTGTGGAAGTACACCGCTCTGTGCATCACTGTGTTAAACCAGATGGTATGACAAATACTGTCCTTTACAGCCTGACTCACAACACACTCATTTACAAAATTAGATGTGAACTAACATATCATGCAGATCTGGTAGTGCTTTACATACACTTTGTATGAGGTTTCAGTGATTATACAGGCGTGGAAGCAAGGGAGAGTTAGGCACCATGCTAACAATTACTAAAAAACTAAAAACCTTCCCTCAGATGATCCCTGAGGTCCCTTCCAACCTGTGATTCTGTGTGGTTCTGTGATAAGATGTTGCATTTTTTTTGTCACAGAAACCATAACTATATGAACGTGAAACCTTACTGATGCTACATAGCTTCACTGTAATTGCTGCCAGGAGAAGGAAATTAGAGGGTTTGGCAGGAGAATGAAGGAAATGAAAGAGTTTGTCTTCTGAGAGTACGCAGTCAGCACTGTCTTCCTCATGGAGCTGTTTATGCTCCTTCATGAGCAGTGGTGCCACAAGTGAACAGCTGGTAGCACTGGCATAGTTGCACGGTAGGTATTTAGCAGCCCAAGAATAATGGACGTCCTTGATTACCTGTGGGTTTACACAGACCTATCAAGCTGCTGGAATCCTGTGCTATGAAATGGGTATGTCAGGCCATGATACGGGGTCTGGTATTTGTCACACAGTTAACACTCACACACCTGCATGCAGTCTGACACGGTGCGTGTAGGCAGCAGCATGAAAGATGTGTGTGTCTGTCTGCCAGCTCGAGTGAGCGAGGGGAAGCCACAACAGTAAGTGTCTGGAGGGGAAAAGTGCCTCCCCCAGCTGCAGCAGAGCACTGCAGCTTCTCCGATGCATCAGCACTCAAATGCTGGAGTACGTCCCTACTAGGTTTTTCTATGAGGTACATACATTTCTATGAGGTACAGCAGAACTGGAGACTGGGGGACTGTGTCTTATGCCCAAAGCTTGCGATCTGGCAAGCCTAGCACATGAAGGCTGTCCAGCCAGGAAGCCACCCTCTGCCCCTTCATTTTTGCAGTCCTGTTGATGTCAGTGGGGCCTCCTGGTGGTACTCCGAGAGGAAGGAAGTGTTTTTCAAAAATGGGAAAAAAAACCCCAACAACCCAGCCAGGGTGGAAAACCAGAAGATGGGAATTACTGCACCTGTTTTGTAATTAGCAGTCATTAAGAAAAGCAGTACACTCTATGACCTAACCTCAAATGATTGTTATTTAGAAAATTATTTTCTGATCTAAGTGGAATGAGAAACTGTAGTAGCAGCTTAGATCGTAACTTATCAAAACTGACTAGGGTGTGATTTAAGTAGCTTTAGCTGCTATCAAATACAGAACAATCAATGAGTTTGAAAATTCTTTCAATAAAAAGAAAATCTCACATCTATGAAGAAACAATTCTCTAAACAGGGAGATGCAGCACAGTCTCACTTTGATATCAGACAGTCAGTAGGTAAGGATGTTGCACAGTAATTTCTAGTACAACACAAATGAATGCTGTGTGCTGTTGTGACGGATTCACACATGGTGCACCCTGGGTCCTCACTGCTGGCATACTAGTAGTCCATTGCACTCAGGTGCATTGAAAGTGCATAAAGTATTCATTAGTGCGGGAGATAGACACTGTGTAATGTGGATATCATAAAAAAGCATACGTGCACTTATGTATAATTTTAAAAATTGTCTATGGCTTTTGCAGACCTGCACAGGTATAGACATAAAGTTCTACAAACTCAGGAACTGAGTGCAGCGCAGTGCAGTGCAGATGTCAGCGTTGCAGACTCAACAACAGAAGGAGACGTTGGAAGAATAGACATTTTAAAACTGTGGTGGAACGTGTCTTGGATCTTGCTGCGTGGAACACTGGACTCTGAAATATAACCCTCAAAGAGATTTAGGCACCAGAGCTGCGTTTTCATGTGCTCCAGTAATAGAATCCAGAAATGAGAGTTAGATATTTAAAACTTGTGTTCAGCGAGCATTCACGACAGAGGGGAGGAATCATGTAAAGAAGGCCAGGAGAGAAGCATATTTAAAGCAAATCCTAACCCTTGTCCTCACAAGTCTCAAGCATTTTATTCCGCAGTATCATGAAGTACTTCCAAATTACTGTATTCTAGATAGAGCCAAGTCAGAGAGAATTGAGGGAATGCCTCAGTTCTTGGATTCCGATTGTATCAGGAAGTAAACTTCAGCTGTGTCAAGGCTGAGGTGTTTCTGGGCATTTAGAGAAGCAAAATTTAAGCATGGGGGGGACTTCTGAAGTTTAGGTTATAGCTGAGAAGGGATTTGGGGGACTGCAGGCTTGTATTGTACTGTTTAAACTGTGATAAAGTTGACTTGTATGTCCCTTCTTTTTATCTAAGCCATATGGAGAGTTACGTAAGCTCTAATAGCTTTGAAGTGACCTTTTGGTCAGCATATGCACATGTAGATGAGCATGTGCCTCTTAAATTGAAAGAATATAGGGTTTGGAGAGAGGGAGAGTTGTCCTTTATCACTAATTATGTTAGTGAGTTGCTTATAATTGCAAGCAACTGTGAAAATGTGTCCAGGTTAAGCTCTCGGATAGATTTAACACTGCTTATCTGAAGTTACTGTTATCAGTGCTCATTTCACGTTTCAGTGTTGGGTTTCATTTGTACTGCAACTAGAAGAATTAGATATGTAATGCAGCCCAGACTGATTATGTTATTTGCTTTTCAGGATTTTCTTTTCCATGGGGCTACTTTTGTGTTTTATTTTGGAGCTTTTCTACTGCAAGCAGCAACTACATCTCTGCATTACTTTCCCCTCAAATTAAATTCCACCACGTACGAGAAGATTCTAGAAGATCATGATTATAACATAAGTATAGCAGCCTCGGTATGTATTTCATATATCTGTATCTGGAGAACAGAAGTCTGTTGTAAGCCCTTGTAGCCAGCCCTTCAACTTGGGAACTTAACAGAAAGCTGGAATAGAAAGAGGAGCCGTGCGAAAGGATTGTCTTTGAGAGCAATTCCAATATATTTGCAAAATATATTGGAATAAACTAATGTTAATGTGGTAGGTGCTTGGTTGCTACTCTTCACTAGTGTTTTAAATTTACGATCCCTACGGCTTATAATTTTAGAGGAGATATTTTGTAAAAGCAATGTTGATTATTAGAATTGAAGATAAAGATAACAACTGAGTCCTCATTGAAGCATTAGGTGCGAATTTCATGCCTGTGCTCCAACTTTCAGTTGCATTTTTTGTACCACTTAGATAGTCCTGAATATGCCATGGGGAAGGAACCTTGGACTAGCTCCTTTTGAAGCTCCAGATATGTACTTACTACATCACGCATGAAAGTTATCCACAAGGGCCCTGCTGTCTCTTATGGCAAGGATTAGAGTGCTTTTATTGATAGCCTAAGCTCAGACTGCATTTTTCTCGCTGTAGTTGCATCATCACTGAATCACTTTATCTGGTGATGTGGGTGTGTGTAGCTGAGTCAGAAGATATACCAGGCTCTAGCTCTCTCCCTGGCTAGACTCCTGGAAGGGCGAGTAGAGGTGTGCCAGTAGGATTAATTTAAAGAACTGAAACTACTGCTCTTATTCATTTTTTGTACCATCCAGAGGGTCTTGCATACCTCAGGGAACTGTATATATTTATTAAGCTTTTAAAACCCTCTGTTGTCCTTAAAACTGAATACACCATAAACTTTGCAGAGTAAACACCTTCAGTTCATCTTAAGATAAAAACAGATGAACATAAGGTGTAAGGTTCACATTCTCTCTGCAAGAGGAGAATAAAAAGGAAAGGCCTTTTGCTTTGGCAAGCCAGGCTCTGAAGGGTTGAGGTGGGCACGTACATCTCCAAGTCCAGAGTGCCTTGCCATTACCCACTTGGCGGTAACACGCTCAAGCACATCTGATCCCTGTATGGCCGTATGGCACAAGGACTGAGGTGGTGCCTTGTAGCTTTGCCTGAACTGAGAGAGGGCTTTATACTAAGCAAATATCTCAAAAATCTACCTTTAAGTGTAGCTCTTCGATCCTTGTTCAGTGTGTTCAGATCCCACTGAATATATGGTGACTTCAGTCATTTTGTCTGACAACAGGGTACTGAGGACTCCAAGAGACCCTTTCCATACTATATTTCCAAGGGAAAATTCAGTTCCTCAAGCTGCTCAACCCTGTCAAGATAGGGGCAGAGGAGACTCTTCTGTAACTTACCTCAGTATTTTTAATTAAGAGATGCTGGGAAATGGCGAATCAGATAACTGTAGTCTTTAGTGTCTTTGCATTTTTTCCAAAAGTATGTAATTAGAAAGTCAGGGCATAGAGAAAAAATTCGTAATCCTTTGAAACACTTCGTTAAAACAATCCTGTGATCTACATGGAAAAAAAAATGAAAGGTTGCTAATATTTTGTCTCTTAAAATTACTTTTGTATATTGTGATTAAAAATATATATGTTCATTTTATGTGGGTGGTAGTTCTACGGAGTAGCATCTATTCAAAACTTCAAACTGTCAAATTAACCCATGTATGGAAAGCAAGGGATAGGTTGTTATGACATGCTTGAATTCATATGTTCTTGGAGACAATCCATTGTTAGCACGAGGCAAGATGAGAAACTATTTCGTTCAGCAATTCGGTTTCTCATTTCTTTCTTCTGGTTTACATTATATCTTCAAGCTTTCTGTGGCATGACCTTCCATTCAAATCTATTCAATTCAGTTCTTAAGCAATAGTAACTTCCTGGCATTTCTCAGGAAGCCGTTCTGATGGCTGGTTATCTTGCCAGGGAGGCCAGATTTGAACCTTTTTCTGCAAGAAGAGAGTTCTGCTGTCTAGAGGGACATCTTAGTTGTTTGCTGGTAAAGGCATTCACTTGGAAACAAATCTGAGTTTAACGTTTGATCAGTCTAGATAAGAGAAAATTTAAATACACGGTGTACATACACGCATGATTACTTTGTAGCATAACTTATGCAGACATTCTGCTTCATATTCTATTTCAAAATGTCTTCTGAAGCAAGCAAGTTAAAAGCAATAACATGGGGTTATAACAGGCAGGTTCCTGAGAAAACTTTAGAGGATCCCAAACCTATCTTTACCTCAAGCACTTTGGCTGGGGTAGGTAACTTCTGAATCATTTGTGTTCCTGTATTCATTTAGAATAGAAAAAAAAAAAATTGTAGGACAATATAATGTGTGATTCACTTTTTTCTTTTGTCTTCTTTTTTTTTCCCTGCTCCTCTAGATTTTTGCCTTTGCAACAGCTGTTTGTTATGGTTGCAGCACAGCCCTGGCGCTAAGGAGATGGAGGCTATAGCAGTTGAAGAGAGGTTAATGCCTGAGTGTTCCACTTCGGATCAAATTAAGTGCTAGTTGTCTGTTTTACTGTAATCTAATTCCAAAAAGACTTTTTTTTTTTTGCTTAAAATCTGTTGTAAAGTGCTGAAATGCAAATAACCCCTAATCAGGCATTTCCTTAACAGAAAACAAGTTTCCATCTCTTCCTATTCTAACTTTTACTTTTATTTTGTATTCATTAGAAGCCCACTCATTATATAGTATGATAGAATTCAGGGATAAACAGATATGTCATTAGCAGATAACAGAATTCTAGTGCTAAATCAGAAGAGGAAAAAAATGGAAACTAAACCAACATGTTAACTGTATAGGCAGCTAAAAGCGCCCCCCTTGTTAAGGCCTGGGATTGGGCCTTAAGTGTTTTGCAGCGTTACAGTGCATTCCACACAGGCAGGGCCTTGAGGCTCCTGGTAAAGTCATGGGTTTTCTGTGTGCTGCTCCTTGCCTGATCAGAGCCCGGGCTGACCTTGTGACACCAAGTTAGTATATATTAGTAACTTTGACATACAGAGAAAATATTTTCAATATCTATCAGTGAAATCTTTTGATAACTCTTTTGTAGCTGTATCCAGCTATGGTCATCTGCTCCTTAAAGCTTACTGCATTCCTTAGGAGATGGAAACTGTTTGGGACTGTCAGTCAGTAGTTAATTAGTTTTAGGAATTTAGCTTAATCAGATCTATTTATACTGCAAAACAAAACAGTGCATCTGTATTGTGTGTGTATATACATGGTATATTTTTGTTTAACAGGAATAGTTGCACTGTTTCACTTTGTTGGAGTACAGCTTTGTTTTTGTTACTTCAAGTGCTGCATTTCTTACTTATTATGTGAGTCAATATCGTTTGAATGGAATGTTACCAAATGGTGAATAATGTCTGACCTCAATTCTTGCAGTGTGTTATTTGTTGCATTATAAACCTGCAGTGTTGTAAAGGTGTTTTTGTTTAGACAGATGCCTGTGCAACATCTTACTGAAAGCAGTGTATGCGAAGCGGTCCGCCCACTACGGAGTTTGCTTTTGGCATGAATGAAGTTTAATGGAGCCTCTCTTAAATATCCCTGTTGTATAATGACATGCGATATTATACTTAGAAAATTAATTTAACAGAATTAAATGGTAGCGTTGTGCTCCGCTCCCTAACACTCATGCCGTTTTGCAGATGGTGAAACTTTTTTTTATAATGCTAGTAAATAATTTTTGCCCTTGTGCCAAATTGATAACCTGTGAGAATAAAGGCTCCCTGTCATTCATAAAACAACTTGCTCGACGCATCTTGCCAGTGCACCTGAATATTCTGCAGAGACCAGCAGTGGTTGTGCAAGGGAAGACAGGACTTTCTTCATTCCCAGGCCTACTCGTTCTCCTTGAGCCAACAAGGGTGTCTGCTATGAAGGTTACTTTATCAGACTTGTCAGGTACAAGGTTCTCTGAGAACCAACCGCCCTCAGTAGTGCCTTGCAGTGGCTGCTGACCCAGGATGGGTTCTTACGGGTGACATAGCAGTGAGTGGCAGCCCTTCTGACTACTGGAACCACTTGGTTGTCCTGAATTACTGCGATGGGATGTTTTCGTATTTCTTGTTTTCTGAAATTTTTATCTTCTAAAAATTTTGTACTCTGGCTGATTTTTTTTTTCTAATTCTCTACTTGCATTGAAACTTGTTTTGTGAGCATGTTATCTAGAGCCATATACTTTTAAAAATATTTCATATTGTATAAAATATATTTACACTGGAGTATATGGATGAAAGTATATAACAAAGACGCTAAGCAGCATTAAAGTTACTTAATATATTTATGGCAGTAGTCTGGTTATTAATTCTGTCTTTGGAAAGTAGCAAAAAACTACTTTGCAACTTTTACCTGATGCTAGACACATCAAAGTAAGGCCAAGGTTTCTTGAGAAGGCACAATTACACTGGTGCTAGTTTTGTATAGCATTTTGCCACATGCCACAGTGTGAATACCAGTGAGGAGAAGGGTAAGATCAGCTACAACAGCATTGCAAATGGGCGCTGGTCTTCGGTGTGGCTTTTCTTTCATCCCGCAACCTGGCTGTGCACTGCACACCGCAGACTATGCTTGCCACAGCTGCAGTCTCTGCAGCCAACTGGGATGATGGGGGAAAGATCTTAACTTTTTTGCCTATTTAAACCTATGGAGTGTGGATCCCACACATGGTGTCAATTAAAAAGCTGTCCAGGTTTAGTTGGCACTTGTATCTAACCTCTGAGCTCAAACATGAGGTGTAAAGATGATGATTGGTGGGTGCCATTGAAGTCTCTGGAGCTACTTGTAGAAGTCCAGAGAGCAGAGTGTAGTTAGCATAGCATGGAAACCGTATAGTGAGGAAAGGCTGAACTTTCTGTCTTAAGTATCAAAGAGAAACAAAGGGCAGAGAAGAGATAAAGGTAAAAACTACAGTAATGAAGAATGGTTTCCATAGCTTAAAAGGAGTGAAAAATGGAAATTTTCTGTTAGTACAAAAAGAGTTTTGCTGTACTTTAAGGAAGATCTAAGGAAGGACACCGGAACAAGCAGTTACATTCTTAAAAAAAAAATAATAAAAAAAAAAAAAGGCCAGTAGTTAGTTTTGTGTTACTTTTTACAGGGAGTTAAAAAAAAGATAGGTGTGGCTTAGAAATGGTATGTGCATGCTGGGATGTCTGTGTGCAAGTACTGATATGAGAATAACACATAATCCTTGTGATAGGTATTACAGGTGATACATACAAGCTGGTTCTAATAAATCTCATTCTTCTGTATACAAAAAATCCCCAACCCATGACCTTGAAGAATACAAGCTTAGACCTCTCTAAAGAATGTAAGGAGTAGGGGAAGATATAGGGAGATCATTTGTCTTAATGAATTTAAGGTGAAAGGAATAAGACCAGAGATGCCAAATAGTCTTTTCATCAAACATCTCTATTTGATGTGAAGCTGCAGTCTGCAGATATCATGCAGGTCCCTACTCTTAGAATCAGAAAATATTTCATGGTATTTTGGATACCACTGTGTAGTAGCTGCTGGTAAATAAGCTCTCTCTAAGGAGGCTTTCCTTCAAAGGGTGCAGGGAGAAGCACCATTTTGTTGCTTATTGCTGAAGAGAAATGAAAGTGCACATTTTAGAAAGCTGAAACTTCGTTAGAACCTGCTCAGAAAATACGCACAGCAAGTGCTTTGCAGAAGTCCCGACTCTGCCTCTGTCTCACTGAACGCCTAGAAATAACCCAGAGTGACACAGGTCCTGCAGTGATTATTTATACGTACAGGATCAGTCTGTTCAGATTCTCATGATTTCTCTGGCTCTGTACATTGGTTCTAACTCCTGACGTAAGTGAAGTTACGCTGCTGTAAAATGCTGCCTTAAAATGCAGCTGTAAAACACAGCTGTAAAAGGTGAGAGAGGCAGAACCAGCGATCGCGCAAACCCATGCCCTTCATAGAAAGTTAAAGAAAAAACACTGGAAAGTCACTAGACCGCTGTCTTCTTTCTCATTAGCTTCCAAAACCTGACGACAATGCTGATTCCTGTTGAATTTTCTCTAATCGTAGTATTTTTGCATTTGCTTTATAACTTTGAAAAATGTCAGTCATCATTTTCCCATCTGAATTTGAAAAAGTAATGTTAAGAGAGCTTAAAACTCTGGTAGCACGTCTGTTCCATTTTTATCTTTATACTGTGAAAGTGGCTTCTGGACACTAGTGTCCTGATGCATTTCATGCTCCGTTGCCAGGATCTCCAAGCTGTACAGAAAGGCTTCCCCGGTCTTGTCGGTGGATAACGGTGAACCACAAGTTCTCAAACTGAGGTGCAAATAGGATGTTGCTCTTTTCAATCTTACAAAATGAAAAACTTTTTGAAAGTGAAAGCGTGTTGTATTTCTTTCTCAGCTGTGTTTTGTACAATTGGTCATGACACATTGGTCTTTGTCAAGACACAAAGAAAACCACCAGAAAAAAAAAAGCAAATCTGATGTATTAAAATCAGTAAACAGCAATGGAAAGTATTTAAATTTTTTTTAGAAGTTGAGTTCAGCATGACTGTCCCCCTTTCTCCCACTGGGTTAAGTTTCTTTTGGTCCATTATGGTGCTTATCTAAACACCCTTCTAACCTCAGCAGCTCAAAACTTACTCTGTTATTCTCAGGGTGCTCCTAGAAAGAGAAGTGCTATTCTCATTTCACAGGTGGGAGACTTAGACTCAGAGACACTAAGCAACTTGCCGAAGGCCTCGCATGGGACATCTGTGGTGGAGGAGGAAAAGGAAACCTGGTTTCTCAAGTGGGAGGTCAGTGCCCTGCCCAGCAGCCCCAGTGTAGCGTGGATTGCGTGTGACCTGTCGCGCTTCTGTCTCTGCCATGGTGGTATTACTCTGGCAGTTAGTTACACAGGGTTAAAAGGTAGAATGACTGTTTGTGAAGGATTATGAGTCAAAGGGAGGTTTAACTGCCAAACTGGCATTACTAGATCAAATATCATAGTTTCTGGGTGTTCTGACATTAATTTTTGATTATCCAATTGTAAATAGGCTAAATAGAGTTCCTGTTTGAGGTGTTGATCTACCTGCTGCACCGTAAGAGGAAATAGGTCCTTAGGAATCTGCAGGTTTCAGTTGCTTCCTCCTCTACAACATGTTTGAACCCTAAATTCTTGGCGTTAGCAAAATATTGCCTGCCTTAAGCCTGCCAGGACACAGCACCTTTCAGTTCAGAAACCTCAGCTAAGTTTTGGCAACTAACTTCTCAGGCTACCTTTCAAGGGAACACAGTGATCAAGTCAGATTATGTCTAGGTGTGGTTTTAACACCTTTCTTGCTGTGGGATTATTGCAAATATCTATAAATATTCTGGAGGTTAGGGACAAAATATTCAGATACTTATGTTCAACACATCAAGTGTCTGACCTCTTGTGCCTGGCTCCAGAGAGGCTCTTGTGCAAGGACTGACCCCTGTGGATCCATATGCGATTGCAGCATTACTAACGATATTAAAAGAATTACTGGAGCTTTTAGTCTCATCCAAACACCTTTTCCTGGTCATCTCAGCAAGGTGTGGCCTGTGTCACTGGACCAGTGGTGTGGCACAATAAACAGCCGATCAGAACAAGCTCAGAGGGTTTCCTTGGAGAAGAAAGGATCCTCCTGCACTACTCTTGCTGCAGAGCTGGGACCTCACAGTCCCGTTGCCCTGTACAAAGGTGCTGGGGCTTCCTACTGATCTGATTACATGCTTGGGCAGTTCTACCCACAGTGCCCAGGAATGCCAACACACTTTTAGGTGTCGTTCTAGGTTCACTAAGCTTTACGAGACAAACCAATGAAGCAAAAAGTGTTTTGTTCCTATAAACATCTTGCTGCCTCTTTTTTTGTCCCACACAAGGACAATAGCCATTTTTCGTTGTGATTACTTTTCAAGTGGAAAACATAGTTCAGCATAAATTAAGAATGTAATTAATGATATCATAGGTCATACTATTCCCAAATTGCATGACCTGGAAGTATTTCCAGATTCCTGGGTCCAGGTGAACACCCCAGCTAGGTCACACCTCTATGCTACCTTAAGACCTAAACAAGCATCTTCTCCATGCCTCTTCCCTGATTTTGGAAAGAAAGCAGGGAGCTGCAGCATGATCTGGACAGGCTGGACAACCCAGAAACCAATGTGGTGTATTGGGATATGATTCACTGTGCAGTAGCACCGAAGGGCACAGATGGTCTCAAGAGGGTTCCACCAAGATCACATACAAAGTTACGGCAAATGGGGAAATGGAGTTAGAGGCCTACTGATTAGAAAAGGAGATTAAGACCTTTGTACATGGCTCCATGTGCCCCCTGTATAAAGTCTGGCATTGAATCCAGCATTTGGCTCCTTAATATACCCATTTTTCAAACTGTAAATACCTTGGCCTGGGATCTGAAGCCCTGGGGAACCTGTAAGGCCAGCTTTGAGCCTTGGGCTGTTGGAATAAGAGGCAAAGTGAATCATCACCAGATGCTTTAACCCAAAGTTCAGGAGCAGAGGAGAAGGGAGAATGTTCTCCACTTCCCAGGTCCACTTCCCAACTTGATACCAGCTCTAAGAGTTGGAAGAAGGGCAGGAGTAGTTCTCCTCTTCCTCTCCATTCGCTGGCTCCAATCGCCATGGGTTCTGGAGACAAGCTGGGGGACAGAAAGGAGGAGGACTTGGGCAGAGGTGTCATCTGAGCTCTAAGACATGCCAGACCTACCCACAGCAGTGGCAGCTGTTCCTGGGCCAAGTCCCTGACCTACAATAAAAAGCAAATATATCCAATAATGAATTTCTCAAACAACAAGTCTGATTCTTAGCTAGA
Organism: Phalacrocorax carbo; assembly: GCF_963921805.1. NCBI lineage: Eukaryota > Metazoa > Chordata > Aves > Suliformes > Phalacrocoracidae > Phalacrocorax > Phalacrocorax carbo. Next base: position 15,269,058 of record NC_087514.1, on the reverse strand, counting down.
GCAAATGTTCTTAGAAAAAGACTGAGCTACCTCAGAGAGAAATTTCATGGTGAAGGAGAGGCCAAATTCTTCTTTTAGTTATATTTATATTTAGTAACTTCCTTTGAGGTCCAGTCGCCAGCGAGGAATTTCACTAATGGAAGTAAGAACAGAATTTTCCCTCAGCACTGAATAGAGCTGATCTTTGAAACAAATGGTATTATAAATTCCTCGGCCTTGTCTCATTTGCTTTTTCTCTTAAGGATCCTGCTGCTGGGGTAAGTCACTGCTGAAATAGCTGCTGCCATTAAGGGAGAAATAGCCTTTGTGGCCATGGCAGATTTAGAATGTGTGAAGACTCCAAGATAAATAGCCAGCGCTTGTAGAATCTCATTATTTTGGGGGGCCTGACTTGTGGATTGTGAATGGTTTAGGGTTGACAGTGTTGGACAGGGTATATGAGGTGCAATGTCACATAAAACTCCTAAGATGAAGAACTGCCACAGTATCATGAATTTACAGGGGGGTCTCTGGCTGAAAGCATATCAGGAGAGATTCGTGGTGGATTTACTTGCTCCCTATATACCCTAATTTTTTTCATTAAAGAAGACCTCCAAAGAGAACAAGTTACTTGTAGCTTGTGACTAAAAGGCAGCGGTCAGGCCAGCTAGTACCAGAAGATGGAGCTACAACCACAGAAAGCCCTTCCCTGTCCTCACACTCTTTAGGGACGTCATCCCCCAAGTAGTAACTCGGGGCTTCTACATACCCTCATTTCCAAATAAGCAAAGCTCCCAGGAGTGCAATTAGGAACACTCATTATAAATGCTGTGATTCATCTGAAAGGATGGGGCTTACACTTCATCTTTTTATTATAAGCGTGCATAGCAACAGCTTAGCACCATACACTACTTCATGTTTCTGTCAGTGTGGTTATATTACAAATTTCATATTTATCAAGAACAATCCCAGGCCACTAATATAAAGCAAAGTTCCTTTTCCAAGAAGCCAAGAGGCAGCTGGAGACAATACCCTTCGTGCTTTTCCCTACAGGACACAGTTGGCTTTATTGACATCTGTAAATCATTTGTGATTGAAATCCAGGGAGCTCTACTAGGTCAGAGAAGAGGAAACTATCCTTCAAACCTCAAGGGGATTTTGGAGGGATTTCTCTTTCCTAGGGAGTTATAAGAGTTAACCAAGCAACTAATTTAAAATGGCAGTTGAACCAGCTCATACCATGGAGTCACTGGCATTGCGGAGTTTGCAGATGATACTAAGTTCTTTCAGACAGTCAAGTTCTCTGTGCAGGCCATGAGGACTTCACCAAACGGAGCTGGCTCAAAGGTGGGAGATGAACTTTAATATAGATAAATCCAGGGCAATGCATCTAGGAAAAAATATCTATATCAGACTTCAAACTGAGAGTTACAGCTTAGGAAATAGATCTCTGAGCCATTGCTGATGGTTCTCTGAAATCATCAGCTCAGTATGCAATGGCAAACAAAACCCAATAAAATGTGGGAACTCATAAGAAAGTTACTAGGAACAGGACAGAGGGTGTAATGTTGCTGCTACATAAAACACTGGTGCATTCTTGTAGTAGAGTTAAAGGGCAGCAAAAGTGGTTGTGGTGTGAAGCTGCTGCCTTACAAAGACTGACAATACTGGGACTCCACTCTGGAGTGAAGGAGGCAATGGGGTGATGTAATCATGCTCTACGAAATTATGAATGTGCTGGCTAAACCAAGTGTATAACTGTTGTTTACAAGAACCAGGTATGGGATCTAGGGGACACTTGAGGCAACTAGCAAAAGATCAGTTTAAAAGAGATAAAAGAAAGTACTTGCTTACACAGGTGGGTAGTGAACCTCTGGAGCTTGCCAGCACAGGAGCTTGTGGAGGTAGCCAGCATTAGCATGTTCAAAAACAGATTAGACAAATTAATGGGTCTTTATGCTAAAAGGAGGAGGCAGGAACAAACCCTCTAGTGTCCCTAATCCAATAGCTGTGGATGCTGGGTACTAGGAGAAGGGGACCAGCCTCATGTGTTCTTCCTAAAGAGCATCTGCCTTTGCCACTGTTGGAAGCAGAGCAGTGGGCTGGACAGCTCACTGGTGTGGCCCATGGGCCACCTCTCATATGCAGCTTGGGACTTCTTCCAAATGGCGGAGTTCCCTTGCGGGATACAGCCTCACCTATATGCTCAGTCTTTGCTACATCACTGAAATGCTGCGTTCATCCTCAGGCTGAGGCCTGAGGCCAGCTGATAGTTTAAAATCAAGCCAGCCAAATTAAGGTTTTTAGGAAAAGGTACAACCTGTATGTCCTAGCCTAAATAGACCTGCTTGATTTGGTACAAATGAACAACAATGTTGGCTCCTGGTCCTTCACAAGGCAATGGAAGAACAAGAGGTACAATCAGGTCATGATCCTATACACAGTTCAGGGAACAGTAAATGGATACAAGATGCCCAAGTCAGCTGAGAAAGTTCTACCTTTCCCTTTAGTACTGCTCTTCAGACTTCCCCCAAACACATTTTTCAGCAGTGACAAGCTGAAAACTAATTGTCAAAACTAAGTATATGTACAAGGTTATTGAAAAAGAAGATTCACAAAATTTTCTTGTTATCTCCTAGATACTTTTTGTCCTGTGTTTTTCTCCCCCAGTTCATTACCTTTTCTTCTACAGCTCTGCAAGGGCTGGGCTGCCTGTGTGCACATGCTCATGCATGCATACACGCGCACACACTTCCTCATCCCACTCGCAGCTTTCACCATCTAATTCCCTGCCCAGCCTCCCACAGCATCCTGGTTCAGCCATTCCCTCTGCTGCATCTTTCTTTTTTTTTCTTTTTAATACAGTCCCAGTTTCCTCTGTGTAGTGTTTTCAGTCCCAGTATGCCTTGCTGGTGTTCCATCCCTCCCTCTCCTCACAGTCCTTGTCATTTTTTAATCTTCCCTGTTGTCAGCCTTAATTGACTCATCACTTGCGTTAGATGCAAGGTGGGGATGTAGTCCTCCAAGTGACTTGAGCAGGGCTGTGGGACTTCAGGTAACCAAGGAGTTACACTCTGCTGCTGGGCACGCTCCTAGTGCCGAGTGTTGAGAGAGGGGCCTTGGAGGTGGTCACGTACCTGCCTTTCCCTTGCAAAACATGCAGCTGCTTAGTAATATAGTTACAGGATTATTTTTTTCACTATAGGCAAAGCAGTTTTTCCCAATTGCTCTTTCAGAAAGGATTAAATGACTTCTGATGAAACCTCTCCCAGACAGTTCAGCAGAAAATAAGTAACCAGCATGGAGAATTTCAGCCTAATTGGTTTAAAATCTGGCAAATCATAAGCAATTGAAAAATCTTTCAAAGGAAAGTGTTACATTACCTTAATGATAGGCAATGCTTCCTGCCCTAGCCATAGCATCTTTAACCCTTCACACCAAACAAGTCCTCTTCACACCAAAGGAACACTGCCTTTTTTGGACAAAATTTCAGCTGTATGATCATCACTGAAAAATGCCTGCATTGTTACAACCAAATTTTCTCAATTACAATATAAATGGCATTTTCCTGAAGTAAATCAGAATGTGGTTTGCTTTTCAGACTGTCTGAGTGAGAGAAGTATTTACCACTTTTAAAGTCCCCCCTCCCTGAGCTTATGTACCGCTTTCCTGGAGGTCTGAAGCTGAGGACCTTTCCTCCTGCTGCTGTGGGGCAGCTCTCTCGGCTTTTTCCAACTCTGCCAGCTCACATCAGCTGAGCATCCAACCTGGTCTTTAACTGAAGTTATTTATGCTTTGTTTTTCTTTACCCAGCAGCCACCATGATGGTGAGGGACAACTCTGAGGATGAAAGCAATGGCTCTCCGAGAGAGATACGAGCCTATGGGAGCAGGTGGATGGAACAGACTTCCAGCACCAGTGTTTTAAAGAGGTTCACAATATCACGCTTCCCTCAGAGAGTATCTCTTATTCAAATATGCATTAAAGGGTAGCAAGTCCACAGGATTCAGTATAACTCTGGATATTCAGGACAGAGGCTGCACAGCTTCCTGGATTGCCTTTAACAGGAGACGAGGCAGACCTGGAAAGCTTTCCATTTTCCAGCCTGCTGGCTTTAGCAATAATGTCATGGAAATCCAAAGGGAGACAAGTGACCTTCTAGCTCATGCTATTGTGCTGGTAACACACATAAACAAAACTTGTAGCTAGAGGGGGAAGAATTTCACCAAAAACAGCATCTAAGGAGAACTCTTTTTTTACCTTTTCATATAGCATTCTTGTGATAAAAGCTCTCCCCTGAGTGACTGATGTTTTAGCCTTCTTTCACCTAAGGGGTTTAAACTCACCTTTCCCACTCTCAAAAGAGATCCTTAAACACCACAGTCTCATCAAGACTGAAATGGCTCACACATGCACGCACACACCCTGAAGTTGCACCATACTGAAGTAAAGGGGTGTTGCAGTCACATGGTGACAGCCATCAATAAACTGCAGGTGATGACCATTTTCCCATCGTGTCCGTGTCTTCCATTACCAAACAGCTATAGAATATCCCTGACAGGCTACAGGTTAAAATTTTAATAGCTGTAGACCATGGTCAAATTCTTGGACTATGATATCATTACTAGCACCCAGAGTCACTATCAGCCTGGATGAACTTTCCACGCTTCTCACAGCACAGGGTGTGCTGAGTTCTGTCCCCAGATACAGTCTCAGGTGAGTATGCCTCCAGCAGCAATTTTGGACGTCCCCTCCATGGCTGCTGCTCCCATCCCAAGGATGCTGCTGCACACCCCACCCTGGCCTGCTGGCCCCACAGAGGCTACCTGTCCCAAAGGGAGCTGGAAGCTCTCTCCACAGACGCAGGCAGGGTGTACTGAGCAGCACATCCAGCAGAAAGGGGAAAAAAAAGATTTAAAGTATTTCCTATCTTTAGCATTTGAAAAATATTGACTGTTCCACTGTAACAGTGTGCCCCTTGTGGCTTACTCTACAGCTCAGTCCAGCTCTCCCCTTTGATGTTTTGCCTGCAGTATAATAAAATTCACCAAAGAAAAGAAAAACAGCTCGTCTTTTTGAGAGCCACGAACAAATGAACTGGAAATGTGAACCAAAGCTGTACCATGGTTTTTGCAGCAGCAGATTCTTTTATGTTAAGTGGCCTGAAAGGATACTGTAAAATTCAACCAAACAGAATGATGGTCAACCTTGCTGGAATATGCTTGGGTGGAAATTGTGTTTCTGAGTAGTTTCAGTAAATTACTAAATTTTGGTAAGCACAGAAAAGGGAAGAAGACTTCCGTCAGAGCTAGGTGTCTTAGTTTTTGCTCTCTTCAGACTCCTGGTTTCAACTAGTTCAGTATCAAAGAAACCAAACTGAAATATGAAAAATGTGACTTCTGGGAAATAATCAGCTGTGGGAAGAGCAAACTCAGGTCTAAGAACTGTAATTGGAAAATAATAATTTCTCTAAGACTTGCTAAAATGTATAGCCAGATCCCCAGTGCCCTTTAAGTTAAAAGGAAAACGTTCTGTCTATTCTACCCTGAACAGTGGGAGATTTTTCCTCTCACTGTATTCATTTCTGTTTGTGTCATTCCTGGAAAGGGACTTCTTTTTTAGATATCTTCTAATTTTGTGGTGGGGATTGTGGATTTTGGCAAAGTGCCGAAGTTTAAAGACTTTCAACACTGAATGTTTCTAAGAAAGAAATTATGTCAGATAGACTCTCTTACCTCGTATGACACTTGGCCTGAGATTTACTGCTGCTTTTTTCTAGGATGCTGCAAGAAAGCTACGCTGCCACTAGGAGAACAGACTGTATTTCATCTTTCAAGTAGTCCTTCACAGGTTCTATCCACAGAGGAAGAGAAAACATTACCAAGAAATGTAGTGCATCAGCAGTAGCAACATGGCACGTGAGTTAAATTGGGGCATATTTTAAAAACAACATATGTGATGTGAAAACCTAAAAATCCCATTGCTTTTTTAAGTCATGGAGGGCCAGCTCCTCAGAGGCCTCAGTTATGACTGCTGTGCACATTGCCATACCTAAATATGGGTGCTCAGTGCCCAAAGTGGAGTTTCCTGACTGGATTCAGAGTGAGAGGGCAGGTAAGGTGTCCCAGTGCATGGCCAAGAGACACTGCTGTGCTTGTAGCTAATTTCCACTTCATTTTAAAGGTACCATGTGAAAAAATACACTGTAAAAGGGTCCAAGAGATGAGGAGGTACATGTCAAATGAATAAAGGGCTATTGCTGCCACTTGTGCTTCTCTTTCTGTTCCTAAGTTGAATGGTCCTGTACAATATTTCACCTGAATCTCAAGAGAAGTTCCCACAGCACAGGACGCTATACTCCCCAGAGTGCCTCACCCTCATCACACCGCTGTTTGCAAGCAAGGACTGTGCCCATATAACCACGCCCAGGGCAACAGTCCCCGCACCCTCACTGACACCCAGCAGTGATGCTGAGGTGCAGTGCAGTAGGCAATGCCCTATTTTGCTCTTTCTGATGGCATCTGTTATAGCTTTTGAATTTCATGTGGTTTTCAGCAATACTGGATGACCTGGAGCAGACACCAGTGCTAAATGAGGTGAATTCTTCCCTCAAGCTGTGCAGAACTCACCAGCAGAGAATTGCAGCACGATGACAGACAATGCATGGGACATGTCCACAGGCAGCCCTTATGGAGAACAACTCTTTCAAGGCAAACAAGACCCCATCTCAGAGGCTGCCTGCAGTGAGCTGTGAGACTTGCTGTGAGAAGTCCTGCACTATCAAGCAAGGCAGAAGCTACTTATTCACCTTCTTCCATGAATATATACTGAATTCATGCCTGCCCTATTGCTCTGCGTATGGACTCTATTTGTTGACTCAGCAGGAAGCAGGCCATGAAATCTCCTAGAACTTGGAGAATGTCTGCATGCTCTCTGACAGCTGCAGGACCTCATGGGGGTGAGAAGAAGATGTCTCCACAGAGTGGGCTGCACTCTATCCCCTGACACCTCGTTGCTCTTTTGCAGAGTATTCGGTGATGACCCCTGTAGCGATCCTTTTGTGATTTTTAGTTGAGTAAAATTCCCATTGTACAGTCAGCCTTTAGACATTTCAGGGGAAAATTTTTATTATTAGGGACAGAAATTAGGCATGCAAATCCATTCATTAATATGCTCTGGCTTTTCCAAAGCATTTCTCCATCTAGATTAATCAGAAGCAATGAGAGGGAAAGAGGGTTAGAGAAGTGCATTTCCACAAGGAGTTTACGATTCTTCTGCTCTAAGGCTCAGTGCTTATATGATGTAAACCCCTGCAATATCACATCACTCTGGAATGCCAAAAAGACATTTTTGATGATCACTTTGACTCTATGATGCTCCAAGACACTGCATGTCCCAGAATGAAAAGCAGAACTGGGACGCCGATGGCAAAGGCTCTGGCACAGGCATCCTAGGAAGGCTACAGGCTTGCCTCTGTGAGGAGTCTTCCCAACGAAGTGCCAAGTACAAGTCGGCTTGGCTAGCAGGTGTGAAATTTAACCACAGAAATGTATACAGGCATAAACTGCAAGCCTCTGGCAGGTCATTTTCGTACAATTTCCCTGCCAAGTACTCACACTGGGGCTTACACCGACAGCTCTGCACGCAAGTCAGAACAAAACCAACTCCCAGTTCCAATATTATTCAGTCCTCGTGGCTTTTGCTGAAATCGCCTTGCATTTCACAGCTCCGTAGTATTAAGCACAATAGTTACAGCTGAAAAGACCCAAAATTTATAGAGGCCATAAGCTAACACACCAGACCAGGTTTACAGAAGCTGAGCCAGTTCTGCACAGGAGCGGTGACTCCCCTATCACATCATTACAGCACGTGTGGGTGCCCCCCTTGCTGGGTGGGTCTGACAGCTGGGACTAGAAGAGCTAATGCTCTCCCTCCTCCCACAGAATGAAGGTCAGGATTTGCTATTTGGTCAAGAGCAATATTCCAGAGGGCCGGTGAGAAAGGTGCCAGATAACCTGCTTCCTACAAGGATGGTGTGGCAGAGGACTTCCAAGCCAAGTGACAGCAGGACACCATGTCCAGTAACTACAGATTAAGTCATTGGCATTTCCTAATGTCTTTAGAGGATACTGTGAAGAAAATCATCTGGGGAAATAGATTTATGGTAAAAGCCTATCATTTACACTTTATTTTTCAGAGAGGTCTCATCCTCTATCCCATTTATTTTCCTAAAGTGTTTGATCCATATTTTGTCTGTTTAGCCAATACTTGGTGCTGCAGACAGTCATGTCCCTCAGAATAAGAGACTGTTAATAAAAGTCAAGTAGACACTCAGAAAAACAACTGTATTTAGAAAAAATAGTTTAAAAAACCACTTTTTTTCACTAAGCTTACAACTGAAATAAATAGCAGCACCCAACTATCCCCCCACCCAAAATCAGACCTCCAGAAAGCTCTGGGTTCAAAAGCCTGCATCTCTGCCTCTCTCCTCCTCTGCCTGCCTTTACTTTCAATGTCCCAGTGACTGGCTGCCTGTCTCCAACACGCCAGCTACCTTTCTACTGCCTTGAAAATGCAACATCTCAAAAAGTCTCTCTGACACACGCAAGGTGTAGCTCTCAATCTCCTCTGCTGCTGGTTATGATTGTGGGGTCCTGGGGTCCTGCTTGGGTTCTCTCTGCCCTACCAGTTGTAGTGTCACTCAAGGTGGACCCAGCACTGTGGGTGTATTTCTTGGAGGAGGACCATGCTCCTACTGTCAACCCTGAGCATAGTGGGGGGAGTTAAGGCTACTGGTCCCACTGCAAGAGAGTCTGGAGACTTCTGTCAAGGATCCTGTGAAATGTTATTTGATCCCTGGAGTCACAGATTATGGATGCATGTCCTAAGTGTCTTGCCTTCAGACTGATCATTTTTGAGAACAATCACAGCTTGGTAGGATTTTTAACATCTTCATTAATGACTTACTGGGACAATGGGACAGAGTGCATCCTCTGCAAATTTTCAGATGATACAAAACTGGGAGTGGCTGATACACAAGAGGGTTCTGCTACCATTGAGAGTGTCCTCAGCTGGCTGCAGAAATGGCATAACAGGAACCTCATGAAGTTCAGCAAAGGGAAGTGCAAGCTCCTGCCCTTGGGGAGGAATAACCAGTACACTCTGGTGGCCAACCAGCTGGAAAGCAGCTTTACAGAACAGGCCCTGGGGATCTGGCCTGGTGGACACCAAGTTGACCATGAATCCCCATCATTGGAAGTGTTCAAGGCCAGGTTGCATGGGCCTTTGAGCAGCCTGATCTAGTGAAAGATGTCCCTGCCCTTGGCAGGGTGGTTGGACTAGATGATCTTAAAAGCTACCTTCCAATCCAAACCGTTCTATGGTACTATGACTCTATGAGCCACCAATGATGTGTCCTTGCAGGAAAGAAGGCTAACAGCCTCCTGGGGTGCGTTAGGAAGAGTGATGCCAGCAAGCTGAGGGAGATGATCCTTCCCCTCTGTTCAGCCCTGGTGAGACACACCTTGGTACTCTTTCCAGTGCTGGGCTCTCCGGTACAAGAGAGACATGAACATACTAAAGTGAGTCCCCCCCTAAAGTGAGGGAACATGAAGATGATTAAGGGCTTGGAGCATTTGACACACAGTGAGAGGCTGAGAAAGCTGGGACTGTTTAGCCAGGAGAAGAGAAAATGCAGTGGGATTTCACTGATATGTATAAATACCTGATGGGAAAGTAAAAAAGACAGAGCCACGCTCCTCTCAGCAGTGCCTAGTGACAGGACAAGAGACAACAGACACAAATTGAAATACAGGAATTCCATTTAAACATAAAATTGTGGTCAAACACTGGAATATCTTGCCCAGAGAGGCTGTGGAGTCTCCATCCTTGGAGATATCCAAAACCCAACTAGATACAGCCCTGAGCATTCCACTCCAGCTGCCCCTGCTTTGAGCAGGGTGGTTGGACCAGAGATCCATAGTTCCCTTCCAACCATGATACTGTGACTTCAGCAACACAGGCAAAGCAAACCTCAACAGCAGAAAGGCCAAAATGAGACTTGATGTACAATTAGATGGATTTCCTTCAGGCATCTAAGCAGCAGAGCACATTGCTTTGTCAACTCAGGTGATTGTCCAGCAGCATAGCATCTTCTTAACAGCAGGACCCATGTAGCACTGTCTCAAGGTAGGCCCAATTGGATGAGAAGCTTCTGCTTGGTGCTACAATGCAGAAATTTCAGACTTGATGAAGAAAAAATAAATCACAGAAATACAGAATAGTTGAGGTTGGAAGTGACCTCCTGAGATTGTCTAAAGAGTCCCTTTTCTCTGCACACTTGTAGCCAGTTCAACATATTAGATGCACCATATATGTGCTGCCACAGGCAGTGAGACTTGTCTCACACATCACAGCAAATCCTTCTCTGCAAAGCCTAGGAACTGTTGGAAGCAGCTTTGGGTCTGGATGCTAATGGAAATCTCCTACCCATATGTCCTACTGTTGCCCTCAGAGTGCTTTGCAAGTCGTATTCACTTCAACTGATTTATCTTTCTTTGAGTATTTTTGGGAGTTCTTTCTCTTAGTTTTTCCAAATCTCTACCATGGAGGGATTCTCCTCCCTTTATTTGTCAAGTGGAGGTTGTATCACCAAGAATACTATTTACCTCTCCTGCTCTTTGATCAGATGGCTTTTCTTCAGGTGTAAGCATTTAATCTCTTGCAGTAACTACAAAGTACTCAGAGGCTTTGTGTTAGATGTCCAATAAAGAAGTGAAATTTAAACAAAGAAAACCACTGAACCACTTTTTCTATCTTCCTGACATCCAATGAGTTAAGGCAACAGAAATGTTTAACCTATTTCTATAATCATATGGAGCCTGATCCAGCTCTCCCTGAGGAACATCATACTCTTTCCACCAACTTTCAAATGTCTGGAGCACATACACAGTGTATGTAGTGTATCTTCACCACATCAATAACTCGTGGAATGTTCTCCTAACCTTTAAAGAGTATATGGTACATACAAATATATATATACACACACTTATATAAAAGGAGTATGATTTTACTGCCATGGCTAGGCATAAAAGTAATCATTAGGAAGTCTTACCTTGTACCTTGTGCCTACTCCAATACCGAAGTCTACAGCAAAATCCGAATCTGGAGGAATGAAAGGAAGCCATTATTACTTTTTCTGTGAAAATGCTATTTTTATTAAAAGCAGAAGGTGAGCTGAAAGCACCAATCCTCTTTAAAATAACTTTGGTTTTAGCATCAATAATGGAAATATATACACTGTGGCTGGGACATGTCTAGCACCTCTCCCATCTTTTCTGACTGTCCATAAATAAAAAGTTTAAGGCCAATGAATATAATCAATGAATGATCTTAATGTTGTGCTCTGAAATTGTTTCCATTTCACAGGAAGTTCAAGTTTCCTTCAGTAAATGGTTTACACTTTCCCATGCACTGTTACATTCTAGTAAAATCTATTTTATATGGATTAAGGCTTAGTTTATTTATTGGGAAGAACAGGAACACCACAGAATAATCAAGAATGTGATATTTTTAAGGTTAAATTTCTTTCAAATAGTTAGCAACTCCGTTTCCCCTCCCATCTTGAATAGGGTACGTGCATCACTGCTTTCAGTCTCTTGGGTAGATAGTGCTAATTTCCTAAACAACAGCCTTACACAGGTTTAGACTATCTGAAAAGCAAGTTTAAGATAAGAAGTGATGACAAACCTTTGCTACCATACAGTTCCTCACTGCTTTCCATGGAGCTCTGGAAGGGGCAGCAAGTCCCTGTGAAAGGATCAGACCCTGGGACTGAATCCTTGATTGCTCCGGGTAGGGGGAGTTTACCAGCGGGTATCCCAAGCGGTGGAAGTGTGGCACATTTTCCTGCTCTTTGATAGTGTCAAGACCTGGAACCTCAAGAACTGAAAAACATGGTGGGAAAAGAGGACATGTCAACTGCTCCTAATGAATCAGCTTTACTATGTGTAAAGAAAAGCATGCCTTTTTTTAATATAAAACCATGTAGTTATTTTTCTGAGAACAAATCTTCTCAACAAATTAAACACCTTCTACTTTACAAGGAACACAAACTTCCATTGACTGTAAATACAGTATATCCTGCTAAAATGCTGAATGAGATAAAAACCTAAGCATTCCTGCAGGAGTGAACTCTCAAAATTAAAGAGATTGAACTTTCCACGTTCATTTTATTAATATTTCTGCAGTAGCTGTAATGAACCCTTTATCACTAATTTACTTGAAACACCTTGCTCGCTTTTTGGTACTGGCTCTAGGAAAATCCTCCACTGACTCTTGCCATTTTCTTTCCACTCATCTAGAGGGAGGTTTGTTAACAGTCCTTCCTCGCCTGCTTTTATATTCATTCACCACGTATCACAAATATTTAATACTTTATCCTGGATTCTGGTTAAGTGCTCAGTACACAAACTCCAAGCCATAAGCCAGGTGCTTGACAGGGCTGGAAGAAGAAATAAATTGCTCCCACCTATGGGTCCAGGGATTTAGAGCGGAGGTAGGATGGGTGGTGGAGCCATTACCAGCTGTCCCTGGGGTCCTGCCCTAGAGGAAGGATCTGCTGGCAGAAGCCACTGGGAGAGGCAGATATGGAAAAGTGCTTAAATTCATGTATTGCACAGGTTCCCTGGCCATGGACTTGTTGTGGAGGAGACAGGACGATAGAACTAGTTACCAGAAAGTCTTTTAAAAATGCAGCAGGTGGAATATTTATATATCTATATAAATTTTATATATACATATATATAACCTCAACACTGTAGAAGCTTACTGCCAACATCTTAAACAAGGGAATTCCCAGTAACAATCCATTTGTTTTTACCCAGGACGTCTGGGAGAGTCTATTCAGCCTTCCACATCATTTGAATGCTGTCTCACTTCTGTCCTCAAGCAGGGAGGTGATCTTATCTTCACAAAGCACATCACTTCATGTTTTGTTCCTGGAAAACAGACCAGGGATATGGGTGAAGAAAAGCCATGCTTGGCTTACTCACCCTAAACTTGGGGCAAGACGAGACTTTGGGGCAAAAAGAGGAGTATTCTTGGCAACCATTTCTGGGAATTTTCTTTAAAATTCCTCCCATTTTTTTGTGACCTGGTCTAGGCCAAGAATAAGAAAGAAAGAAATGTGCTGCTGGGGAGTATTTCAGTAATACCTAGTGATAAGTTGTCTCTGGCACAGATTATTTCAGCAGGATCCAGAGAGGATTTAAAATCCAAACAGAGACAGAAAAGCAGCCCAGCACTCCATTTGAATTGGTGGCAGAATTAAGTCAAGTGTCTCAGCAGCACCTGAGAGCTCTCGCCAAGTATCTCTTAGATGGCATTTTAACCTGGAATTATATTGTGGCTGCTCCTTTTGAGAGCCTGCAGGGACATAAAGGGGCATAAGCTACACAGACACTCTCCTGTACTGTGTCTCCATATCTCAATAGTACGCAATGGATGAGGAGAGAGCAGAGGAAGCATAACCAGTCCTCTCAATCGTCTCAGCTCCATGTTTGCTGATAAAAGATCTGTGGCAGTAGGTGCAGTCTCGACCCTGCTTCCAGGGTTTTGGCCGTGAAGGTAAGTCAGCATGACAGCAGAATAAGCCTGCTATGTACCCATAAGAGCTTAAGAAATGGATCCTGTTGAGGGATCCTCAAGGAAAGTGAAGTTATGGGCCCTCTCATAGCCTATGCCTAAAGACAGAACCTGGCTTTGCAGAGTTTTCTGTCTTCATCTTTTCAGAATCTGGCTCCTATTTTCATGTCCAGCCTGAGAACATACCAGGTAATGCATTTTGCAATTCCATCACCTGCGCTGTGAAAGACAGATGTAGGTGGTGTTGTACATGTGGATTTCTGCAGGTACAGCTGAAGTCATGCTGTCACTTCTGACATTTTGCCCCCAGCACTGGCAGAACTCCTCCCAGCTGCAGCTCATGTAATTGGAGGCATGAAAAAATGAGTCTCTAATTAAGAAGGCACTGAAAACACAGGTCTCTAGATCAGATGCTTATCAGGTATATCCCAGACTCCCTCTACCAGCAGAATCATGTTGCTAATCTATTTGTAGAACTTGATTTATGAAGATTAATAAAACAGCCAAATTATGTCAACTTATGGCAAAACCCATGTATTTTTCTTTCAGTTCAGATTCCAAAAGGTTATTTTCTTTCTCATAAGGCTATTTTTAATGGCAAAACATATGTGTACCCTACCCAGCCCTGCATGGAATGCCAGGACAGCTGAAAGCACTGAGATTTTGTGACCCACCAAAAGGTCAAGCAAAAAAATATAAGGTGCTCACCAATATTTCTTAGCCATTTCTAAACCTGGACAGAACCAGGGTATCACAGTGATTTCTCTTCTTTCTTAGCACTTTGTGCAGAAATCCTTGTTCTCTATTCCATCTGTGTCTTCATATCTGCCTCAGTCTTAGCTGGAAGATTCTGGTGTCATCTGCTAGTAAACCAAATTATGTTAAAAACCTACACATATTAAACACCATGAATATTGACAATCTACATTCTCACTGTTTCTTCTACCATTTACTTAAACACAAAGCACTTCAGGTTGTGAGTAGCCACAGACCTATTGGTTACATCTATTCTGTTTTGCAAGAGAAGTTCTAAGGCTGGGCTTTAGGCCAAACTCAACACTCATCTACATTATTTGCCCTCAGGAGTATTTCAGAGTTCTTTCTGAGAAAATTAATTGGATTTTTTAAACTGAGACAACCCCCGGCTGTTTGCTCTGCTTTCAGGTATATTGAAGGTAATGGGTATCAGCCTTTGGTGCACCCTTCCTCTGCGCTTTTCCCCCTGCAGTGATACCACATGGCTTACAGCAGAAAGAAAAGTCACGCCATGAAGAGGATAAGTGGTGAAATCTTTCTTAGGACAACTCCCTTACACCCAGTGCTAAGACACGTAGATTGCTGAAGCCTCTATTCAGGTTTTCTATGTTTCATAAATCCAGATTAAATCAGAAGCAGTGTATATGGATATAAATATGTATCTCTCTATATATACATAAATATATAAGAATTCGTAGTTCTTGGAAGCACAGTGGGATATAGGCTTTTTTCAAGCCTGGATAGCTTAGGTATAATGTTGATGTAGGCATGAAATTAAGTCTCTAAAGTATCCTTCATCTGACCTTTTGGACCAAGGGAGATGTTACCAGAAAATCCGGTTATAACAGACATTGGGAAGGGGAGGGACTCTAAGCTCTGTAGTGTGTTTAATTAAAAATCCCAGAACATTCTCCAATAGTAAAGAAACAAGACCAGTGATGGACTTATGGATTTATTATTTTATTTGCACATGTATATTTCTTTTGCTCGTCAAAGTAGTCATTTTGTGAAATTCATTTGGTTCTGCTATCCCATTCCTCTACTCAGTCAGACATTGCTCCTGCAAATGGTTTAATCTTGGTCTCTCCATCACCAGGAGTAAGAAAGAGAGGTTCTGCAATCCAACAGCAACCACAGACTAGAGCTCGTGCCTGATTCTGCTACTTGAAGATGTTTAAAACATAAGGAATGTAACTGTGTGCCCAAAACAGATTAATAAATGCCCCGGGCAAAAACAGGAGCAAAGGAAGCTCAACCAGGGCTGCAGCTGACTACAAGAACCTGGGACCTTGCTACCTGTCAGCAGAATAACAGCTCAGTGATTGCAAAACTACTGTTCTAGAAAGGTTATTTTAGTTACTGGTTTCTTGTGGCTCTTGTCACTGATCAGGCTTGAAAGAAAAGACAGTTGTAGAAAAAACAAGATGTATTTTATTTGTTGCTAAGTTGTTTTTTTTTTATATATTTTCATGAGTTACATTTTCTTCCCAAATCCAGGAATTAACTACTAAATCAACATACATTCTGAATTTCAGAGTCTAAGAATGACAGGTTCCTCCGGACAAATTAAATCTGCTTCCCTGGAGACTTAAAACTTTCTGTTTGAGAAGCTGGATTTTACAGACTAAAACTTGAAAATTTTGTGTGCTCATATTAATCTATCATGTGTATCACACTGCAAATTTAAGCATGAACCAGTCTCTGAAAAGACTGAAGAAATTCTTTCAATAGTTCTCCATATTATAATAGTTTTCCATATTCCTGCTTCCCCTTCTGCCACAAGTATTGGCTAACAAACTGTCTATACAGCAGTCCTCTGAAAAATACAGTAGCTAACAGTTTTAACACTTAAACTTTGCTGTATTGTTCAAATTTCAACATGATTTTCATTCCAATTTCTTTCTCACTTTGATCTTCAGTATCTGATCCCACTGAAGTGACTTTGGCATGATAGAAGAAAGAGGAAAGCCTATTGTCTTATTGAGGAAGAAGTAAAAATACTGATTTTTTTTTAAATTACAGTAAATAGCTAGAGGGGGATAGACACAATCATCAGTGCTTGATTTAAATTGCCATATATTCATTTTCTATGTGAACCAGTACAAACTTATTCCTGTAGGTATGCACACTGCATACTTATCAACAAAGGCTTCAGAAATATGTGGGCGTAGTCAACATCTGGGATTGGTTTTGCTGAATGTTCTGGGCTGTTGCAATCTTCTGATAATAGAGGCAAAGGGAAACACCTTTCACTACATATGTAAGGCAAGAAATGCATGGTTATAATAAACGCAATTTGTGCTTGTCTCATCTTTTCCATTTTTAAAATCCTAAATAAATATTAACTGTTTCATCCTACCAGTGTTTCCTTGAAGAAAGAAAGTAGATACCTTTTCCTTCATTGCACAGATGGGAAGACTGGAGCAGAAACATATCACAAAACACACCTCTAATTCAGAAGTCAGGAATCTGTATCACTTAGATCTGAATACTCAGTAGGGTGGTCAAAATAGACCGGTATATTTTAGGAATGCCGTAATGACTCTTCAAGAGATATACCAGCATATTTCATGCACAGCAAATAGTATGGAATAAAAGTACATCACAGCTCATTACCACATATATTCACACTTATGAATCTTAAATATATTACACGCTGCTTCTGAAGTCCATATCAACTCTGCCTTATTCAGGGTCAGTTTGCAGTTCTGATTAAATCATCCTGCAGTCCATTTTTATTTATGACTTGGCACGGAAATATTCTTTGCTCCATTTGTGAGCTACCTGTGGAGTGCTATTTCAACTAGTTTGGCCTAGACGATACTTTATCCAAGAAAGAACAGAGCCTTAGAACAAGGTTATGCCCAGCCTGGGGCTGCTCCTTACATCTCACTTTTTAGAACATTATTGACATTGATACAGAAGCAAGAGGTGGATTATTTTGCCTTCTACACCCCTGTACGATATTGCTTAATATTCTTTGAGATGTGGATTTCTAAGAAACAAAGAGTTGGTTGCGTAGGACAGGTGAGTCCCTTGTGTGCCCTCCCATTGCACGCCCCAACTCTTCTGTGGTTTGTACACCTCTGCCTGCGCCTCTGATCAGGGCACCACTTCGAACTGGATATGCTGAATAATTCACCAGTCAGGAGAGTGCCGTCGGTTCCAACTGCTGTACTACTAATTACGAACAGATGACATACACAGGTGCACAGCTACCAGCAGTAGAGGTCTTTTACAGGGAAGGATCTGTGAACTCATAAATTCATGAAGGCCAGAGGGAGTGTTATGATTGCTGTCTAGCCCAGGCACCTGTATGTTGCAAGCACAGAGTTCCTCCAAATTTTATTTACAGTGTGCCTGACTGCTGGTAGAGCAAGTAAAGGTGAAGCTAACCCTTTTACCCCCCTATCCTCATTTGGCCGAGACCCACCATCCCCAGAGGACTCAAGGAACAGTGAGAGGTGTCCCTGAATCTCCATGAATCCTGCTCCACCTGGGAATGGTCTTGAGCTAGGACTTTGCTTGGATCCCAGGGCAAGCTGAAGATATTGTACTCATAGTCCCCATAGCCTGAGTCTGTCCACAGCCAGATTCAGACAACCACACTGACTACACAGCCAGGAACCACATGTGGCTAAAATGTCACAGGCTGGCCACACCTGGCTAATGCCACAGCTTTGAAGAAGGTGGTGCAGGCCTAGTCCCAAACTCTCGTCACCTCTCATTGCTGATCCCTGGCATCTGTCACCTTCCCCTCACACTCATCCCTTTCCATAGTGGCTTCACTCCAGAGGCAGAAACACTGAACTGTGACAAACAGCTGAATTCATTGATCATTTATTTCTTGTCACACATTTTTCCTTAGAAATGGAACAAATAGGCAGTGTGGGAGGGCAGATCCATCTCTTACTTAAATTTCTGGATGAAGTTTGCTAACCTTGAGTCAGATATGCTGAGACCCATCACATTTCCCTCTAGAAGGAGACAAAAACGCCAAAAGGTTTGAAGTCTGATGCCACAAATATGGCCAGAGTGAGATTTTGGACCTCTGTCAGCTTCATTTGAAGCAGTTAAGATACAGAATTATTGTGGTTTGAAGGTAAACTTCAAGGTGAACATCCTTAAATTAATTTGGATATGAATTTAGACATACAGTTACACACACCTATTTTTAAGGACAAGGATATTGATCTTGGCAAGGCAATAAATTCCAGTAATATCTCCCAGCAGAAAAAAGCCAAGACAATTCAAACCCGTTTATTTTTTGTCTTCACAACATTTTGCCAAAACCATCATTTTGTTGGCCACGTAATTCTGATTTATATTCAACAAGAGTAGTAAAAAGCTTTTATAGAGGAGAAAGCCAGAGTGACATTTTCCTATAAATCACAATGATTTTTACTGCCACAAGATCCCGCGGCTTGACTTCAAATACAACTGTGCTGTAAACTGCGTGGATGGAGCTGCATTCCTTCTGAATGAGAACCATGTTTCCCTTTCTCAGTGAGTGACTCCACATTCCTATCAGTCTCTAGCAGATAATAACAATATCCAAACAAAAGCAGTTTTCAGAGCTGTCAGAGCAGCGATGGGAAAACATGTTCAAAGTGGGTGACACTCTATAGCATATCATTGTTAAAAAAAAAATAAATAGAAGGAGATAGGCAAGGTGCATGCTGCATAGTAAGTTCTTTTTCTCATGTTTCTGTTGGTTGCAATTTTGGGGAGTAAATTTTCCTGCTGGTAGAGTATGGAAGAATATTAGAACCACAGCAATATTTAACTACTGACCTGGAACATAGTGCTCCTGAGATTCTACGTAATCCTCAAGGCACTTTAATCAGGTAAAGGGAATTGGGAAATACCTATCTTCACTTCTTAAACTAACAAAGGAAAACCCAACAAGGACTGTTGAAATTAAAATAACACTAACCTGTTATATACAGTTAAGCATTTATTTCCGAAGAAGGGCTGACATTTCTGTTCCACAGTCCTTTCGTTTTCTTGTTTAGGAACCGTCCCCACCAAAGCTAGGGTTATGGAGCAGGGTCAAGGATGCAGTGTTCTGATCTGACTCTAGATTAGATTTAGTCAAAGGTCCATCCACTAGGCTCACGATATGCTCCCACTATGCCAAATCTCACTGAGAGCTGTGACGAGCCTGCAGCCATCTCCAAAACAGAACCTGAAAATTATTTTATTGCAGTCCATCATGTAACTTTTATTTCCTCACTCTATACCTGTCACCTAAACTCATGTGACATGGGTTTCTGCTCCTAGATTATGTCTTTCTCAGGACTCTGACTCACTTCTGAGGCCATGTGTTCAGCCTAGCCATGACTCCATTCTGTGCCAGGATGAGACCCAGGTACGCGTGTCCATCCCCCCACCTTGCTTCCAGGATGCAGAAGCCAAAGGGCCCAGGCTGGAAGAGAGGCAGCAGCTTCACCCTCCCTCTGCACTGAGTCCAGGAACACATGACTCACTTCAGCCTCACTTCAGAGCTGCAGGTGAGCACAGTTTTATCACTAATCTCCCCCGCTTGCTTCTTTCCCCCAAAGGCACAGATTCAGGGCCAGCTGGGTCCACGGGATGACACAAACGGGATCATTAGCTAACTGGTATACGTGAAAAGGTGAATTTAAAAGGAACCAGACAATAAATAACCACATTTTCTAGTGACAATTCAAAAGGCACTCACATGGCTGATGGTGCATGGATCGTGATTATTTTTACTTTAAGTCTACAGGATGGCAGTCCTGAATTTCCTCTTCAACACAGGCCACTTCATCCCAGCCTCCCTCCAGCACACAGTGTCAGATGGAAATGGGAATTGTGTGGGAATCTAAGCTCAGGATCCTCTGGAAAACTCTGTGTGAATGGAAGAAGGTTCAGATTTAAATCTTTAGTTGTAGACAACCTTGGGGTAAGGAGGAAATGCATTTATATCAGAATGTTAATAAAAATATAACAGCTGTAAACTGCTGGCATGGGTAGAAAGTTGATCTTCCACAGCTCCTTAAAAATAAGAGCCACTTTTCCTGCTCATGCAAAGATATCATTGCTATATATTAGCAGAAATAGGAGGCTTTTTATGATTCGCACCTCAGAATGAAATAATATTCTCCTTTCCCTTTTCAAAGAATTTATTTTCCACTTCCATGACTATAAATGCATCAAAATAATTAAAATCCTGCAGGCCAAACCCCCCTTGCGGGGGCCAAGAAAAGAAACCTCTCTACTGTAGAACTATGGGCAGTGGGCTGGCAGCATGGCCAGATAAAAAAAGCACAGCTACCTCAGCCACTGGTGGAGCATACACTGACCTTTCCATATAGCACTTCCATGCCTAGTTGCTTTTAAAAAAATAGCAAGTTACAAAATTTTAATTATGTAGGAATTATGGAGGAATGTGAAAAGGTTCAGCTTGCACAGACCTGCCAAAGAGTGGTCTCTCCTCACCCCTCGGACCAGCATCACAGTTTTCAGTCAGCTTTTCTCCCTCTCGTGGCTATTCAGGAGGCCAGATCAGAAGATAACACTCCTCTGTACCTTAAAAAGACTGCAGCAAAATCAGTGGACTAGATCTTCTTGCCTTTACCTCCACTTAGTAAAATCAAGCCTTCTTGAGGGCCCTTCTGTAACCCAGAGGGCCAAATTAGGATGGCTTGAGACAGCACGGCAGGGGTCAGAGCTATGGCGGAGCCTTGTGGTGCACCCAGCCCCTTTCCCTCACAGGTGAAATTTTGGCTTCCCTCAAGTCCTATTGATTTCAGAGAGGTTTTCTTTCCCACAATGCCCATCACAAGCTGCTTGCCCTTTCCTGCTGAGAGCTTGGGATCTGCCCTCAATCCCACCACTTTTTGAAGGTGCATCTCCTCCTTCTTGAAGGCTGGGGGAAGTCCAGGCAGTGTCTGCCAAGCCACTTCAGCTAGCCAGGAACAGGTTTGGCCTCTCCAGCTACAGAAACTCAGCGTGCTCTCCACTGCATGGAGGCAGCCAATGCAATTAGCAACTGTACATAGTTGTTTTGGATTTTGTCTGACATTGACACACAGAGAAGCAAAGATTACTCTTAAATAAGCATGCTTTGGAGGCACAGCATCTAAAAAGTGGACAAATTTGGACTGCTTTTATTTCGAAGCGGTCTTGATAGTGTTACTTCTACTGGATTTTTCTTAACATCCTGAAGAAGTTCTGATTAAATAAGTCTTGTTCAAACTAATTTTCTTTCCTTCTACCCTGCACTACCTGTAAAGATAGCGAAAGTCAGGCCAGCGTTAGGCTACACTAATGTGTACACTCCTTACTAATGTGAACATTGAGTTCTGGCAGCAAAATAAAGGTCCTATTCCACCGCAGATGGTCTGGAAGAAAAGCAATGTTGTTTGGCTATTGCTGTATCTCCTGTTCTCAAGGTTAGTTGATGCAGAGCAAGACTTACATTTGGATAAAAGATGCAGGTTAACAAAAAGAGAATTGAAAATGGTCATTTGCATTGCCACTGGTACACAGCAATCTGAACTGATTTTATCATACAGGTCTGGGGGAGAAGACAGTGTGTAAGAACTGGAAAAGAAACATCAATGCGGGATTAAAGAAATCATTGCTCGAGACCTAGAATCAAAGCCTGTGGTACCCTACCTGGGACCTGATTTGCATTATGAAAGGCTCAGAGGGTGTCCTCGTGAGCTGCTCTTCTACAGTGGGGAAGATGAAGACAGAAATTTTCTGTGTGAGATATAATGCTGAGATCTAATTTTGGGGCCTCCCAACACAAGAAAGACATTTCCAAAGTGGAGTGTGTTCAGTTGAGAGCCACTGAGATGTTTGAGGTAGGAGCACTTGTCCTTGAGGAGGGGTGGAGGGAGCTGGGCTGGTTCAGTCTGAAGAAGGGATGGCCTTGGGGGGACCTAACAGCAGCCTCCAGCCAGTGCCCATGAGGACATGCCATGAGAATATAGGGAGCCAGGCTCTTCACAGCTGTGCCTCATGGGTGGATGAGGGACTCTAGGAATAAGCTGAAGGAGGAGAGGCTCAGACATCTGGACTTTTCCCCCTGAGGGCAGTCTGTCACTGGAGCAGGTTACCCAGAGGCTGTGCAGTCTCTGTCTTGAGGGGGGTTCAACCCCAACTGGGCTTGCTCAAAGCCTATCTGGTCTGACCTCAGAGCTGACCCTGCTTTGAGCAGGACGTTGGGCTAGAGATCTCCTGAGTTCCCTTCCAAAATGAATTTTCCTTTTATTAAATTTTTCCCAAACTATATGTTTGAAAGAGCAGATAATTGTTATGCCTAATCTTTTTAAACTCTATTTCCAGAAATAAATTTCACCAACTGTGTCCAGCAAATTCCTTCCTCTGCCTGCTGAAATTTGCTGATAAGTGTGTCATTTATTACAGTGATTTTTATTATTTGGCACCACTTTCACAAAAAAGGTTCAGAAGCCATTTCATATCAAAGTGAATGATCAAACACAGTAATTTAAAATGGAAACCACAGGTCATGATGAGCTGGGCTATTCTCTGATTTTTGTGAACAAGAAATGAAAATTTAAATAGTCACCACCAAGTATTTAGTCTCCACATCCAATTAAATGGCACTTCTGTTTTATTGAGCATAGCTTACTTGACTATATTAGAGAGTTTTAAACTGACTTTTCAAAGACTAGTGGACAATTTATCACTAGAAATATGGGCAAGTAGACTAATGCCAAGAAATGCTCCCAAAGTATTAAGCTGTTCTGAATAATATTTCAATACAATTGAAGCTGCTGTTTTCATGTCCCTGAAACAGCAAAACCAGAAATATTTGCAAGCTGTTTTGACATTCTTGAACGCACCATTAAGCAACAATAAAAGAGGTTGTCATAGCTGCTGTGTCATAACGGAATGAGTTTGTCTCTCTTCAAACTGGTAGTGGCATTTTGCTAGTCAGAACATCAGGAAAAAATGTTAAAATCAGAGCCAGAAAAAAAAAAAGACTCACAAGACAGTATAAATCATCTTTTGTTTTATCTTAGTTCAAGATTTATTCCCTTTTTCTTTCAATCTTTTAATCAATCTTTGAAATAAAAAGCAGGGAAATGAAACCTAAATGAACCAAGATTAGTCACACAGCTAAAAGAAAATGATTGTAGCCATTATTTCTCTGTCTTCTGTAGCTTGTCAAGAGAAAGTTGGTAAAGCAAAGTTTTCTTTCAGTACTTTGCAACTGAGTTTTCATCCTGTACATTACCTGTCTCTCCTTTTGGACCCCACCAGACGCAGCTCACATGCATTGGCCACTACGGCCTTAAATTGCAAGTACCTTGTGCCCTTCTCTTTATGGGTTATGCCTATCTAGAGATTAAATACTCAGCGCTAAAATATAAAATAGGGAGAGATTTTGATTAAATTATTGATGCAATGTTTTTTAGCACTGGATTTCTCACTAGAATTTGCTAAAGAATAAATTGTATTAAATAAAAATTTATTCCAAGAACAAGATTATGTCTGCTATATTAATAAGCAGTGATATGGAACCAGCTAAAAATATGCATCCTTAGCATCTTCAATTACACACATTTTCATCACTAAGATTCTTATTTCACCGTCATGATTTCTGTTATCGTAATTCTATAACCAATGTCAAATTAACTTGTTTTTCAGAAGTTACGATTCAATGAAGGTAATACTCTTCCAGAAATATATTTCTCAGGAAAACAACATCTTCTACTCATAATATTCATGCAATAATGTTAGATTTTTATCATCGCAGCACACCTATACGCATAGATGTTATTAGAGAGACATCTGGCAGACAGGGTATAAAAAGGTACAAGATTTATCTTTTGGTTGTATCAGAAGACAGATTCTAATCCATTAAATATAAAACAAATAAGAAAATCCTAGCTTACAAATCAAGTTTGAGGTACTAGGCTTTTAAAGTTATTAGTTATGTGTAATACATAACATATGCATGCTCAGAGTTGTACCGTCACAGAAGAAATTGTCCCTGTCTTGCTCCTTTGAGCTTGTGGATGGATCATGAGAAGCAGTGAGGAGAAACAACTTTTAAATTCAATTAGCATATTTATGTGATGAGAAGTCTCATAAATATGCCTTCAAATGGGCATTGGGTCTGTCATCTGTCACAATATAGAGAACAGACAATACACTGTCTTTGCTTTCATCCAACACTGAATAAGATCTACAGCATTTACAGCATTCAGGATGAAGTGATTCAACAAGCAGCATTTTGGCCAAAACTGGGGAGAGAAGCAGGGGCTGCTAAAGTTGAGAGCACAGATCAGTGCTCTGAGCAACAGGCAGACATTGGGGTTGCAGGTGTGACAACTCAAGGCTTAGTACTCAGAGGCAATGTCATGTTCTCTTGAGAAAATGTCAAGTACAAGATTTCCTAACTTCATCTTATGTTTCCAAGTATCTCTGCCACAGGGCACAACATCTGTGGACAAATATCAGTTGCTTACACCTCAGTCAGAAATAAAAATCCCCCTCTCTCAAGTTCTTTTGTTTTCCTGGACTGAAAGACTTACAGTTCTTCCTGACTGAAGACTTACATCAGCCTTCAGTGATGTTATCACTTCAGATCCTCTCTCCTTTAGCCTTTCACACTTTGGTTATTAAACATGTTGGAAAAATATGCAACAACCTAATATTTATCCTCATTTGATTTCTCATTGTATTCTCATTGTATTTCCTCACTTTACTTTCTATTTTATTTCTGCACTTAACCTGCCACAACTGTTTAAGGATTTATTGCAGTGAATGACAAATTCTTTCTCTGGTTACAACTTCAAGAATATGATCAAGGTGTAAGGAAGGCAGTGCCTGAGCACAAGGAGGAAAGGGCTGAGGAGATAAATGCCTATTATAGCTTGATTCTGAAGACCATCAATGACTACAATTTCAGAGTTTGCTCAGGCAATCTATCCCAATGCTTCACAATCCTTCCTGTTAAAAAGTTTATACCAATGAAAAGCCAGAATCTTTCTTGCTGCAAATTAGGCTGGTCATTTCTTGTCCTGAATTATTCACTAGAGATACTAACTTTTCCATACCTGGAAGACTGTTAAGCTACCTCCACACTCAGCCTTGTCTGTCATTGGTTAAAGAATCCCAAATAACTCATCCTATCATCATACCTCTTTGTTTCTAGCCCTCTGATAAATCCTTGCTGCTCTGAACTTCCTCCATTATCTATACATTTCTTCAAAGGCAGTGCCCAACACTAGACACTGTATGCCCCTTGCAGAGCAGAGTACCTGCATTATTATATTTTGGAGGCCAGACCCTTGTATATACATCTCAGAGTGAGGTTTGCCTTCTTCCCAACATCATGACACTTTTGGGTCATGCTCATTTTGAACATCTGTTCCTTTTTTAAAGATCAGTTACCTATCCAGCTGTTCCTATCCTGGATTCATGCAATTGGTTGTTCCTGGTGATGATCTACACCGATTCCATTGAATTTCAGACCATTTTGATCATTTCTCCATTTTTTCACAATTTCTTTGAACCTTTATTCTGTCCTCCAGAATTCCTAAACTCTCTTCCAGCTGCTTATCTTTGGCAAGCTTAATACTACAGTTCTCTGCTCCATCACTCAAGTAATTTATTCCAGTACTGAAGATTTCACTCAACATATTGATACCTTCTCTTTGGGTTCCAACTCTGTCCTGTATGTGGGCATAACAATTTCAGCAAGATTACATCTTCCTAGCTTGCTTGTCGTTAATACAATTCAATGTTCTGAGTTAATCTGTTATCTTTTGCTTCACTCATCTAGAATGACTTCTTCGCTGTAGAAGGAAATTTGATGAGCTTGATATGAACCTGCCTTGAAAAAACACATTGCTCATCCTCTTGTTATCTTCCAAATGCCTACAGATGGTTTCTTTAATTATGTATTTGTTCTATAATACTTTGGCTTAACTAGAATTTCCAAGCTCTTCACTTTCCAAGATAACTGCTGTATTTGCTGTTTTCATATATCCAGTATAAAACTTGACCTCCACAGATTCTCAAAGATAACTGCTAATTTTTTCTGAGCTTACTTCAGCAAGCACCCATGGATGAATTTTGTCAAGTTCAGATGATTTCCAAACAGCCGGCTCACCTAAGGATTCTATAATTTGCTTTAAGTTTGTTCTAGACTAAGGCCTTACTCAGTATTGGATTAGTTACCAGCTGATATTTTAAATTATAATAGATGCAGAAAACACTTGAATTGTCTTGGTATCATCTTTTGCTAGCTCCCTTCTCTCTACAACGTTTTCTGTGTTCTGAACAGCAAACTGGAAATGCCATTGTGCTTCCTGTTAGTATTAGTGTATACATATATAAATTATTATTAATGTATAATAGAATATTAATAACATTATCTTAGAATAGAATGCTTTCTTGTTACTGTGCTGTCCCCAGCCCAGTATATTGGATCTTGTGCTTTGGCTAGTTCTATTGATCTATAATTAATTTATATCCAACCCAATTTACATCCTATTTCCTATGTGCTTCCTTCTAGACTTAGATGTCAGTGAAGAGCTAAACATGTAACCAGAACTTCTTTAAACCTTCTACCCTTTTGCTATATTTGTACAGTTTGTGCTTGTTCCTTTAGAGCATTTTATTTAAAGACTTCCAGAATCTCCTTAACTCCTTTTACCTTGGGTAATATATTTATGAAATCTTACCTATGAATCCTGAGTTTATTGATCCCTGCCCTCAGGAAGCCTCTCCTTTTCCTAAGAACAGGAAACTCACCAGCTCCTTAACATGCTTGCTGCCTCTCTCCTTCACATGCATAACCAGCTCCTCCACTTTTCATTAGAATCAAAACCAAAGAGCATCTCCTATGGACGGTTTATTTCTCTTCTGTTGTGAGAACCTACTTTTTAAAAGAGTTGTTAACTGTGGATATCATAACGTTAAAGTTCCACTCTTTTCTATAGAACTGTTAGTGGGAACGTCTAGTCTAGTTAGCCATCCACTCCACATCTATATACTAAGATGTCAGGCAACCGCCATAATAGTAAAAGGTGTCATTCTGATATAGCTGTAATTGTACAGGTATTGTACTTATACTCTAATGTTCAGGACTCCTTCCCTGTTCCTGCATTTTTTAAACAACCACATTAAAACAATATAATATCTGTCTAATCAAAGCCTCCTACCAAGCTTTGATACTTCCTTTGAAAGTCCTTTAAGAGATCAGTTTTAACAAAGTGGGCCCAGTTCTTTTTTCCTTTAATCCATTGCCAAAAGTGGTGCTTCTGGTGCCAAAAGTGGTGCTAACACCATGTTAATTTGTAAAGAAAAAACACCTAAGACAAACAAAGTACAGACTTGATTGGAAAATTTCTACAGGAAATAGCTGTATTAAAAAAAAAACCCCAGCCTCTAAGCAGGCTGGCAGAAGCATATGCTGGACTTCAATGGCAACGTCCCAAAAGTGAAGACTACATCTTCAGCCTTACCTAACTACAGTCATCCTCGTCTTCAGTGGCTTCCAACTTCTCACTTTCATCAGGTTCAAGCTCTTTCTCTTCTCCCTTCACTAAAATGGGTTTGTCAGTGCTGGGGTCAGACCGGTGAAGAAGGGGAAGAGCAGTCAACAGAGAGGTCACCTAGGAGGCTAGAGAGATAGGATAGGTAGGAAAGGTATTTCGGGTCTTCTCTCCCTGAAAGGAGAGTTAGCATTAAACTCACAGTTTTGTCTAAATTGCAGGTCAGGTGAATACACAGGTTAGATCAGGTCTCCTGACCATTCAAGCCAAGGGGTTTGATATGCTTCTGGCCCAGAAGCCTGGACTTTCTCCCACTAGAAACAAAAGAAGTGTCATTCCTACATTTAGCCAAGGCATGGCTGAGATGTACACACAAACCAAAGCAGGGGAGTAGCACCATCCAGGCCCAGAGCCTAGGTTCGCAATGAGGGAAGCAATAAGAGGAACATTTTCTCCTCCTCTTAGTACACTGGCTTATTTATATTCTTAACTTCTTTATCAAACAGGTCTCTGCAAACCTGTTCCACCTGAAAGGAAACCAGTAACCCTACACTGCCTTCACTCTGCTGTCCACATAATACAGCTTGAGATTGAAAGACAAAAAAATTCTATTAGATGCACTAAAAAGCTAAGGTAGGAGGAAGGGCCTTCAAAAACTTTGGTTTTGCATTAACACAGAGGTTAATGGATCTAGTACAGTTTCAGGCACCAGAAACTCTTTTTTCAATGACAGAAGCAACTTGAAGGAAAATTAGGTAAATGCTACAGGCAGGTGCCAAAGTAGTTTTAAATGCAACTTGCAATGGGCTTCCTGAAAGGGATTATTTAGCAGAAAAAAGAGACAGGACTTCATCCCTGCCTTTTTTTATGGTCCTATTCTAAAGGTTTCCATAAAAATATTATAATCTAGTTTTTCATGCCTGAGAAAGGGTTTTATATCTGCACTGTCTGACTTTCAGAGGCCTTTTAAATATTTTGGCAATTGGAGGCATCATTACAGATTGGAAGTCTGTTGAAAAGATACCTTAGAGACTTTTGGCTTTACTTTGCATTCTTACAGAAAGAAACCATTCTGAAGAAAAAAGGGAAAGAAAATAAAAAGAACTTTATGGTCCTGCTGAGAGTCACTTTACCTATTTTTCCCCTGACCAGGCATCCTATTGGAAAAGCATTGCAATGGATACCGGGACTCCAATGATATCTCTTGAGCAGCAAATGGATTTTGGCATTTTCTTGTCAAAGTCTTGCTTTTTTCTTTTGCCACCTTCTGATAATGTCATTATAGAATGATCCTTTGCTCTGAACAATTGGATACCCAAAGGTCCAAGAGGGGGTTCTCGTTGAATTGAGATCATCTGCTGGGGAAAACAAGGAGTTGGTGCTAGGTTTACACAGATGCTCGAGCAGATTGGAAAGTGGATTGATCCAGAGATCAGCTGCTAGCTCCAGAGCTATCTCGGGAGGTCTGTGCAGCCCTGTAAGCTATGGAGTGATACACCTCTATAATACCATCACCTCCGTAGAGAAAAGAGTAACATCTTGATTTCTTACCTGAAGTTGCTGCATAACTTGCCTCTAAACCACTAACAACCTTGTTTTGTCTTCATGTTCTGCCTAATTTGCCATCTGATATTACCCTGGGACATCTGTCAGCATTACTCCTCACTCCCTTCCACTCACTGATATCAGGCTGCTTTCCCCTATAGCAGAGGCTCTTAAAGTTTTGGAAGGACACCAACTTGGACTTCAGCTAAGTGTTGTATAATGACTAATCTGAAAAGCAAAACAGCACACCAACTTTTAAAAAGTCTTCTGTGGACCACATGAGGGTTGAGAAGCTTCCAGTTTCCTAGGCCATGCTTTGGGACTATCCTCAGAAGTAATAATATTGCCCACAAGTTGTATAACTCTTTTTATTTATAATATCTCAATTGCTTTATATTGGTGTGTCATCATTAGTGTGAGAGATGGAGCAGCTCAGGGTGCCAAGATTTTAAGTGATTTGCTCAGGATCACAGGAAGTCTGGAAAAGTCAGGATTTTCCTCTTGGCCTAATAGTCGTGCTCCACACATGTGCCTCCTACCTGCTGTTATTTAATACCCTACAGAACAAGCCTGCCTCAAATCTGCTGATTTTGATGGAATTTTTTTCTATTAACATCAACAGATATTGGATAAACTCAAGAGTGGGAGTGGAGACAGGACTGCTATGAAGCAGAGAAAGCAGAAAGTCAAAGAATTCAGGAAAGAAATATTTTTGAATGAAACATGAAATGACTGAAATGTCAGTCAGAAAAGAGAAAAGGAAACATGTAGAGAGATCATGAAATTAATCAAAGAGTTATAAAATGACCGAATCCTGAGCAGTAAAAAAAAATAACTAAGAGATTCCTAGGCTTAATTACCTTAAAGTAGTTAATTAAGGAACAAGGCTAAAGATTAGGAACTATACTCCCCACTGTCACTGTGGAGACAGCCTGATTTTCCCAGATCAGCAAATGTGCTGGGCTTGCCATCTGTCAGGTAAGAAAGAACCTCAAAGCCCAATCAAGTCATTATTTGTAAATGCTTTGGGATGTTTTTGTTTTAATTCTGACCTTCTTTTGGAAACCGGATTGAGTTTTACAAAATATGTAGATCTCTGTTTTGCTGACTTTTATATGGAAAACTCAGACAGCTGCATCCCAATATTTGGCTTCTCCATCTCTTTCCCTCATCTACACTTCAGTGGTTTGGCTCACACAGAAGCAAGTCAGCCAGCCGGGGGACATGCTCGACGGAGCCCTGTGCTGGCGTTAGTTTTCATGCTGACTCCAGGAAAGGACTTCCCAGCTGCACCCAAGTATTTGCACATGGGCAAAACAACTGATAAACTGGGGTAATTCTTCCCACTGCCCTTCTTTTTGTCCTCCCTTATTTTTAACCTCCTTTTCCTTACTTTCCTCCTCCTTCTTCCTCTAGGCTCAAATATCTCATCGTTTTGTTTTCAGAAAAGCCCGTGTCTCCCTCTGATGCAGAGATCTCCTGGTTAATGTGGGTGACCAAGGTGTTAAGCTCTACAGGTTGGGCTAATTCTAGATATATTGGCATGAGCACTCACACTGAAATTGGGAACAGGACCAGTACTGACTTCATTGAGAGCAGTGTGAAATCCATGGGACAGCAATAGAGGATTTCCATATCTAACATTTTCCAGCAGCTTTGAAACTTAGAGTGAGATTTGGATAACCAAAACATTCACAGTAAGATATAATAATACTTTACCCATTCTTCCTCCATGAAACTACTTGGATAGAAGTACTCTGAGACAAAAGTCTATTTGGGTAAAGTTAAGATCTGAAAAGTAGAAAGAACAAAGTAGGTTGTGAAAAATCTTGGTTAATTTGGAAACCTACAATGTGGGGACCTTAAAACCACTGGTCTTTAAACTAGAGTATTCTGGGTTTTGGAAATCATATGGGAAAAAGTAGAAGTTAATAACATTAAGAAGAAAAATATTTCCCCTAATAACTGCATGCTACAGAAGCGATTTCAAGCATGGTATATTTATATTTTTGCTGTTGGGACTGTTAAAAACTGGCAGTTGTTATAAACCAGCATACTTTAAGGCTAGTTCAATTTTAAGTCAATACAGCTTCATCAAGATCCTGCTACTTGAAAGCAGGTTCTTTAATTTCACAGAAAGATTTTCTCTTGTATGAAATCAGACATTGGCATTTTAAAAAGCTATCAAAATATTCAAACCATCACATACTTTGTGTGAGAAAAAAGCATATTTTTACTTGGAGAAAAAAAAAACAATGTTTTTGGGTTCTACTCAATGCAGAATCAAAAACTGATCTGACAGAATATAACTAAGACACGGATCACATAATTGCATAATATTATCATGTAAAAAATCCCTGAATAAAACAATCTTTATGGGAAATTCTGTCTCTTGTTCCTGGAATTCCTAGGCAGCTGGGCAGTGCAGGCACTACCACCTCTGGGGCAGTGAAAATCTTCAGGCAGATCTAGTTTTGGATCCCTGTGTACATTTAAAGAAAACCACAAGACATCAGTGCGCTAACCCATTCTGCTAGACTTGGGGAGATACAGACTAGAAATCTATATTTTCCAGTATCTTCTGTTTGTCTCCAAGACCAAGTTCACCTTGTTTGGTGATGAAACAAGGTGTCTTTACTAAACAAGAGGCATCTTTTCAATATAGTGAACTGCTGAAATCTAGACAGTGCAGGCTTTGCTACACTGCTTTCTTCCCTGACTGTTTCACCTCCTCTAATTGTTTCTCTAATGTGTTCAAAGCTTGCTTTCTAGGTACTAAAGACCAAGAAAACCAAGGACTATATTCAGCAAAATCTGATTATAAGAAAAATCTCCACAAGGCGATCAAGTGGTGTTATAGCAGGTTAACACTTCAGCTAGCGTGTTGCTTATATTAAGCTGTGGATCTTTGAAGCCTAGTCGACCTTGTCAACTTTCTACCATACCACAGTACAGAAACATCTGGGTGAAATAGCACGGAGCTTACTCACTATGAAAGCACACAGATGAACACTGACATACCTTCTTTCTCATGTCTGTGGCTGAAAGTTGAGCTGAAGTGTGAAACAGATTAAGACCCTGGTTTTGAGCCACTCTGGGGAGCTGCTTTTCACTCCTTCTGCAAGAGAAACTCCTTATTGGTTGACGATGTTTCTCCATTCATATGCGTGTCCAAAGAAGGGCAATGAAGTTGGTGAAGGATCTAGAGAACAAGTCTTATGAGGAGCAGCCGAGGGAGCTGGGGTTGTTTAGCCTGGAGAAGAGACCTTATCGCTCTCTACAACTACCTGAAAGGAGGTTGTGGCGAGGCAGGGGTCGGACTCTAGTAACAAGCAATAGGACGAGAGGAAATGGCCTCAGGTTGCATCAGGGGAAGTTTAGGTTGGACATTAGAAAACACTTCTTCACCGAAAGAGTTGTCAGGCATTGGAACAGGCTGCCCAGGGAGGTGGTTGAGTCTCCGTCCCTGGAGGTATTTAAAAGAAGGGTAGATGTGGTGCTTGAGGATATGGTTTAGTGGTGGACTTGGCAGTGATAGGTTAGTGGTTGGACTCGATGATCTTAAGGGTCTTTTCCAACCTTAAAACTGGTTGCAGTACACATATTTTTTAAATTTTATGCTATGAAATAGGGAGTGATGAACACATCAGTTTAAGAATGTCTTCCAGAAAATATTTAGCATGATCATAGACACTACAGCTTCTGCTTTCAGCTTCTGCTAATATCCATGCATTCTTATGATGAAATAAGCTTGCTAATTTTATTTAGGTTCAAAGCTGTCAGGATCAGGGATTGTGTTTTTCTACATCTCTATTGTGTCTACCACATAGTATTCTAGGAACCTACAATAATATCTATTACAAAAACTTAATATAGTTATTAATTAATAATTATCATACGTACCATATCAGTGAATTACCTCTGCCAAGTACTAAGTTTTAAAATTTGCTTTACTGAACTTGCTAAGGTCCCAGTACTAGCCTCCAGTTTTGCCATGACTATTTTTGGAGGTAAGGTTTGAATGCCATAAAAACTGATTAAAAAGTTGCATTATTAATATAATATATGTCTCTGTTTCTGCCTGCATTTCTATAGCTTCTCTTTTCCTTTCTCCTGGTTTGTCCCTGACCTCCTTTTATTTCGGTTTCCAGTTTATAAAAATTTTCCTCTCTTCTTGGCAAGAAGAACAAACTTGTGGCCTAGAGACTTTAAAACATACTTCTGTAGCCATGGATTTCACATACCTAGCCTGCTGTCTGCACAGCATTTCAACTGAAAACCTATACTGAAATAAATATTTCTGGAAATTTTTATGAACTAAAGGAACTTTACAGCCATTTATAATTGCCTGGCATTGGTACTGAAAGACAAATGGGTGTCAGTAGGCAGGACACACCAACGGCCTTTTCCAGTCTTCTTAGCACCTATACAAGCTGCTGTGGAGATTAAAAAGCAGAGCAATGAAACGGAAGGAAACAGATCAGAGCACAGCTCTGCTTTGCTTTGCCATCCTCCCTTCCTCTCTCCCCTCCCCTTTTTTTTTTTTTTTTGTAGACTGCCACACAGGAAAATCCAGTTGTGCACAGATGGCGAGCAGCCTGGAAGAAGGTGCTTCTCCTTTCATTAAACAAACAAGTGAATGGGTATTTGTTGACCAAATGTTTCAGTCTTCCTCACTAGGCAGAGGTTTCCTAACTCCTGGTCGGCTGTGTTCACAGCATGCTGGTGCTACGCTACGGTAATTACACAGCTACGCTTGCTCCACATAAAGACTTCAGCCTGAGTACCAGCTGTGAACGTACCCTGTTTTCTCCTGCATCCAACCACAATTCGCACCTGCCACCATCTCTCACTTTTCACCCTTGCAGCTCTTGTAATATTTTCGTTCTTATCTAGATTTTTGTTTGTCGCAGAACCATCATTCACCAAAGCCAATAGCTATTAAGGACAAAGAGTATCATCCATTAGTGGATCTGAAGGTCCACATTTTTCTGAAAGTAAGTAAATCTACATTCAGATTACTGTAGATGACTACATCCCTACTGATTAAGTTCTGAATTACTATTTCATTGTGGCAGCGGGATGGTACAGAAAGCAGTCACTGACAATCTGGTTTGATATACAGGGTATGATTTTCCATTTTGGGATCTTGTGACACCATCTACACTTTAGAGTCTCTAATTTCTTCCAACAACAGGATGTCCAGTAGAGTACTTGTCATGGGTCTAAGATCTTCAACCCAATCTCACCTATTACAGATTAATTCAACAAATTACTCTCTTGCTAATATTTATGTGGAGATTTTCTCCTTTTTTTTGCTTTCAATCTAGATTTATTCATAATCTGGACATCAAACAGCCGATCACTGAAACTTGTAATAGGACTCCTGTTCTGTGGTTTTCTAAGCATTGTTTGCACATCACCGTAAAAGTTGTAACTGCTCTGTACATTCCATGAATACTCATCAGGCCTTTTCATTGTGGCAAAAGATATTGTTACAGTGCAAATGCCCATGAATTCAAATGTATATGAATACTAATGCAGGGTGTTCCAGCTTTCTGTGAGTTTTCCTGCCAATAATTCACACAAATGTTCAAAAATCGTGAAACAGGAGATATTGTGTCAGTAATGAAAATCAGTGCACTTAATTTTCTACAATATCAGGAATGCTTTTGAATCAACTTCCTCGCTCTGTGGATGCTCAGAAGGTAATGGCTGGTAACACTTCCAGCACATTGCAAAATTTGCCTCTATATGCAGTAATAATCTAGAAGACTTCACATTCATATTTGCTTAGCATTTGCTTTTATTTATAGCTATCTGTTAACAAACTCATTAACCAAATGGGATTATGTTTGATTTCAGAAGTGTTTTATCTTATTTCACATGCCTCTGCAAAAATGTTGAAGTTGTAGCATTCCAAAGCACACGGGTTTGTGTGTCTAGCACTTAGTCTGTTAGGATACCAATTTCTTTCAAGGCTAGAAATGCTAAATTCTCACAAGACCCAGTGTTATGTGCCAGATCAGGTGGCTACCACCTGTACAGTCCTTTCACCTTGGTTAATTCCCTCCAGTACTCTCTCCAGCTTTGGCAGAAGAAGCAGTCTGAAGTTAAAAAGACTGCCCTGGAGCTTCTTGTCACATCACCTCTAGAACTGAACTTACAAAATAATCAGCTGGGTTGAAATTTTTCCCTGGTAGCTACACCAGCCTTTGCAACCACTCCCCACCTGCACAAGCCATAGTGGTGTATGGTACATACTATGTACCTCATGTAAGGTACAGACTGTACCTTAATCCTGAAGCCTGCCCAGGAATGGAGATTCCCTTTCCTATGGGGCAGGACCACTTTTCTCCCAGGACCTCCTGCATCCCTACCAAATTTCTTCTTTGAAGAGATGACGAAAAAGTATTCC
This sequence comes from Phalacrocorax carbo, assembly GCF_963921805.1. Taxonomy (NCBI): domain Eukaryota; kingdom Metazoa; phylum Chordata; class Aves; order Suliformes; family Phalacrocoracidae; genus Phalacrocorax; species Phalacrocorax carbo. Next base: position 15,233,205 of record NC_087514.1, on the reverse strand, counting down.
CAAATTTTACCTATAGACTTCTGGATGTCCTGTCCATTCCCTGAATTTAGGAGTGTTTACAGAGCAACTGAATGTCCTGTTATCCTCAGTGAATATTTGCACAGAGTTTATTTCAAATTTAAAAACATACGTATCAGCAAGCACATGTGTCCTAAGAAAAAAGCATGTGGAAAAAGAGTTATTTGAATTCATATCCAGCTTCCATTTCCACAAAAGGGAAAACACAGTGAGTCTGTCCTGGATGCTTCTAGAGGGACCAAAGAAAGGAAAATGGGAAAAGGTAATGACCTGTGTTAAAGCGCTCTCTATAAACAAGCCCCTGACTTTGATTAAAAAAAAAAAGGCATGTTGGTCTGAATAGACTTTTTCTGCTCTATGGATTTCAGTAGGAAAACCTGGATAGAATTTAGAGAAACACAGAAAAAAAGCCTAAACAGATCGTTTACAAGGAACATTGAAAGTATTAAATTATTTGAGCTTGGCTAAACAATGACACAATAACATTTTCAATCCACAAGTATTTTTATACTTTATTTTTAAATGCTGTTTTTACAATGAGGCAGCTTATAAGTGAAGTGAATATGTGGACCACTCCTTTTAATACAATACAGTATCTCCCTGGCAACCAGACCAGCAAAACAGAAAAAGAGATTAGACGACCAATGATTTCTTCCATCTCTCATGTCTTTGATTTCTTTGCTGGATGGTTGATAAAGGGCTCGGACTCTGTGACTCCTCTGGGTGGGGGAAGCTCAAAGCATGATGTTTCCTTTGGCAAGAATCAGCCCGTGCAGTTAGATGGTATGCTATGCTGATATCATATGGCTGTCTAAAGGAGAAAAAATCTCTTTGGAGTGCCAGCATAATGGCTTGGCTATCACAAGACCAAAATTTCAGCATTTCCTTATGAGTATTTTTAAGCCCTAACTTACGGAAACAGCAAGGAGATTTTGGGAAGATGAGACAATTAGTCCAGGAACTATGGCTGGGAATGGTTCCCTGGAAGGGCATCCAGCTTGCCAGCCCAAAATGTGTTTCTCACGGACAATGCAGGAACTCAGAACACTTGATGAAGAAAATGCAGGTATATTTGATAAATTATATGACATAAATGATAGATGCTCATATCTGAACTGAAATGTACTGTCCTCAAAATTATTGCAGCTAGAAGAAAGGAACACCTCCTGCGAGGTAGGTCCCTGATACAACCCTCTTTATGTGTAGTCAACATCCCTGCCCTTCTCACTCTGACAGGGGATGGCTGTCATGCACTCTTAAGACCACTCACAGAGTGCAGCTGCTGCACAAAGGGTCAGACGGCTTGTTATGGGGTATTCCTCCGTAGAGGACATATTATTCTTGTACTTCTCTCTCTTCACTGGCTAGTCATTTGCTCTATGAGCAAAAGCCAGTTTTAACCTTAAAAACCTTAAAAGGTAAGAATTATTTCTGAGACTGCCTCTATACCTGTAGCACAAAGCAACAACAGAAGTTATAAAAAGTGCTCAAGCTAAGAGGGTCCAATTTAATTGCACTTGTTTTCCTTGCCTTGCATTCTCAGTAGGTTACAGTTTCTAATTCAGATCTCTCCCAGTTTAAAACCTCTCAAACTGCTCGTTTTCAGGACACACTATAAGTTTTTGTTTATTCTCCCAAGCTTTTTCTTTTTCAGTATGGCCACAAAAGAATATGAAAAAAGCATACTGGAAAATGAAATGCAAACTATAAAATATGTTTTCATTATGGCCAGATTATTCAGCACTTGGCAGAGACCAATGAGGGTATGGCAAACAGGTGCAAAGGACAGCCCTAAATCATGCCTGTTAGTAACAACACTTACTTGGAAATGTCAGGAACAGTCAATTAGCTGGATTAGGATCTCATTAGCCATACCCCTTTCTCTCAGACACGCCCTAAGGAACGGCTATTCTTTAGAGAGAAAAAAAGATGGGGAAACCCCACTCTGCTGAACTAACTTTCTGACTGCAGAACAGCCATTTTACCACCATTAGGTGCTTCAAATTGCCAGCCTCCTCTTCCTGCCCTTACTCGTGTAGGTATTCTTATTCTCAAAAGCAATCTGAGAGGCAACCATGTAACAGCTGTTTCATGCACGCAAGAGCCAAAAAAACCCCCGTATGTTCCACATGACCTATTCACGTATCTCTTACTGAAGCTTTTGAAACAGAAACTAGGTGATATGCTCCTCAAGGATCTTACTGGATCCCTGCAACAAAATGAGTTTCATTGAATAAAACCGGGAAAATTTCCCCAATTCTGTTTATCCATTATCATCTCATGCAGTAAAATGGACCCAACTTAGACTCTCACAAATGTCAGTCTTGTAATTTCAGATACAAAGCATAATTATACATTTAGGGTTAATAAACTGTATAATCAATTTAAATAAGCAAATAAAGACTATCACATTTATTTTGAGAGCAATTATTAATGACCCTTTTCTGGCACAAGTCTCATCTTTTTGGTTCCTAACACAGCAGAAATCAGCACTACAGAACGTGAGTTACTGAATCTACACACCTACTGCCATCCTGAACAGGAGCAGGCATGCATCCCAAATCCCATGGCACGCAACACCTACCCTCAGATTCCTTGTATAAAGACATCATTTTGGTGGGCTGCAGAGGAGCCCTCATGTTACGTCAGGCACTTAGTCCAATCATCCCTCCCTCCCAAAAATAATAGTTATGTTTTATGGCCATAAGGGTATACAGAATCCCAGGGGGTGAAAGATTAAAAGCTAGTTAGTGTGTACAAAGAGTATCTGCTCTAAAGAATGACAGCCCTAAGCAGTGAGGACATGAGCCATTCCTACCCTGCTATTTATACTATTTGTAATGATATGGACGCCAGTTTTGTGCTTCTTGGCTCTCTTTTCTAAAAATCTCAGCCCACATGTAACCATAGCAAACACTTTCACCTGCACTCTTCTGAGCAAATGGTCTTGCAGCTCACCATAGCTTTTTAGACATCAAAACCAATTATAAATGAGCAAATAGTAATAGAAGCTTTCTTAAAAACCTACAATTCCTCTTATGTTCCCCAGAACAACAAAGCCATATGTAGCAGCTTCACCTGGTGACTTGTGCTATGAGTATTCCTAGCAGGCTCTACAGCTGAAATAGGTCTGGAGGAAAGAAACTGATGGAAAATTTTTGGTGGAACATGCAGATTGGAATAAACTGGAACATTTTGTGAATTTCTTCTGAACACATAGAACTGTCTGAGTCAAAGGTAATGATGCAACTCCCCATCCCTACATAATTCATTTTGACATTTTCTAAATGATGTTTCAATTTTAAATGAAATGTTATTTCATTCCAAAGTTTTCTTTAATGGTATGTAAAAATATTTATTTTAAAACCCTCTAAAATATTTTACTTCCAACACATTTTTTCCAAATTCCTAATTTTCCAAAACTGTTCTTTTCTGGATGACACAGGAGGCGTATCTCAAAAAAAAAAAAAAAAAAAAGATCCAAATCACTGTCACTTGCACAACTCTTAAGTATTGCAAAACTGATGGTATCATTGCATAGGCTCAGTGGAATTGTAAAACACCACATGAAACTCTGTACAAAATAAAAAGTAGAAGAATTCCTCTATAGGCAAAAGGATAATGAATTTTTAATCTCAACACAAAATCGCAACCATGATTAAGTCTGGGGGATTGATTCTGATAATATTGCCATTAAAAAATGAATACACCTTAAACCCTACTTAAAATAATGGCACAGTTACCAATATTAATCATTGAACAAACCAGCTGGTTTCCTGGAATATCTATCTCTCAGCTGAAGCAGAATGTCTTGCAAGGAGAGAAGTCATTGGGTTCAGTGCCTGCACCAGTGGGGAAAATTCACTGGCCTGATTTACTTGGCAAGAGTAAACTGTCTCATCATAAACAGATCTTTTCAGAAACAGAATGTCTTACTCATGGTGAACCACTGTTGCTCCTCTAATAATTTTCAAGTGGACTAGTCTTTTTTTGCTCAAGACCATTTTCCTTCTCATAATCTTTCAGTGGGGTATTCAAGGTATCTTCTGGGTATTGATGCTATCCACTTGATTATGCTGAAAAGCATATCTACATCAAAATACAGAACCTCTTGTATGAACACAGTTCTGCTGCCTGATGGGAACAGGCGTCCTACTATGATCAGAAAACATTGAGTCTTGATCCAAAGCTGCTGGGACCATTCACGAATTTGCACAGAACTTCATAGGAAACAGTAGTCTTATCTTTTCTCGATAGCTCAATGAGAAATAAATCAGTTCATTAATACTGACATTAGAGGTGATGTCACCAGCATCTGAGTCTCATATTTGCAGTTCAGGTACCATTTTCAAGATTAATCACACCATTCATCAATATTAAAGTCCTAAATGTTGAGGATGAACTCAAAAGCCCAGGTAAATGTTCATGTCTGGATTAGCTCTTCTTGTAGTGTGTACAGAAGTCAAGGAGGCTGAAGGTTAAAACCTCATGGAGTCAACCAGCAACTTCAAAACTCCACAATACTTATAGACTAGTCATATAAGCAGAGACAAATGTAGAGGAGGCCACTTGAACTTTGAACAGATCTCTTCCAAACCACAATGGCTGTGGTACATACCTCAAATCATGCTGTAGTCAGGGAGGGTTGATTTGAATGGCTCAGGCTAGATGAGAATGACCATCAGGGTGACCCTAAATGTTAGTTTAGGTACCCAGTCATCCAGGTGAGCAACACAATTCACACATCACGAATCTTCTTCCAGCACCTCTACCAGCTCAGAAGGATAGGGCTGTTTTAGTTACAGCCGTTTCATCTGTGGCTGAAGAACCTCTTATGTTGCTACCATATGTTGAGGGAGGAACCAATGCAGTTTGTTACCAAGTCTGATGGCTTGCTATTGATATATCAGTGTGTATGGAAAGCTGATAGTATCACTGATATTATTAATTTAATGGGGTGTTTATATAATTTTTGTTTGTTCTGTATTTAGTTCATGTGCAACATTAACAGTCCCAAAAGATGTTAGGAATTTACAGCTGTCATCTAGGGTGAGAAGGGCTAGCTAAAAATACAAAATGATGATATTTTCAAGAAAAATATCATGATTTGTGAGGCAGACTACCAGAGAGGTCATAAATTTATGAGACAGTGTAGGGCAAGGGATGAATCATCCACCTTATACTTGTATTGGTAAAAAAATTATAGGACAAAAGAGCAGAAAGATAAAGAGAAGGATGTGGTATTTACCTCTTTTACTTTCTAAAATTTTACTCTCTAAAAATTGCGTCACTTGCCACACACAAAGAATGGAAGAGGATTCTGTGGCGCTGCTTGCTGTGAAGCAGTGGCCTTCACAGGATGCTGGACAGGAGGCTGGCTTTAAACAGAAGGATATTACCATGAATGCTTGAATTTTTGTAATGCTTGATATATACCTAGACACCTCTGGATAGGAACAGGATCAACAGCTAGAAGCTCTCTAAGAGTTAAGCCAGTTTTACTTCTGACCTCTGCTTCCAGTCTTTTAGATAGAGCTTCCCTTGGCTTTTTAAGGTAAAACATACATAACCCAGCTGGTGATGTGGAAGTAAATAGGATGGGTAAAATTGACACATTTAGGGTTATTAGCTCTATGGAGGTAAAGATCTGAATAAAGATCAAGTCCAGACAACCATGCCAGAGATTTAGCTCAAGGCAGACTTATGGAAATCCAGAGTGAGAAATCTTTGACTGCAAGAGCTGATACTGGCCCATGTAGGAGCTCATACCAGCTGATGCTGACTTTGGGTATACACTCTCTGCAGTAAGTACAAAGCTACATCCCTTCAAAAAGAAAAAAATATCTGAAAAGCACACTCTGCCTTGAAAATGCTTAAGTGCAGCATGAGACACATTACCCGGCTTCCTTAAGCATTCACAGCACTTAGAAGCTGAATTTTAAAGCTAAGATTAGAGAACACTTCAGTATTTATTCTCCTCCACAGCCTCTAGTTTGCTTTTTATATACCCACACAGGTTATGTCACTAATGGTCAGAAATTACAGATTACTGACCTGTTTTCCTCTTACCGGGTACCATGCAACACTTTCTTCGCCTGCGACCTTGGTGTAGGAAAGCCCTTAAGTATATTCTTAATCCTGGGACTCTGCTGCTGGCCTCTGTGCCTGAGCTCACACCTCTCAATGCTGTTCTCCAACTGTGTCTTCCTGTAGAGTGAAGAGCAGAGGTTAATTTTTTCACATATTAGGAGGGATTACTCTTTCAACAGCTACAGATAAGGTGGCAACCCAAATATTAACTCACTTAAATACAGTTCTTTAAAAAAACAAACAAACCCAAAAAACCGAAAATATTTATTTGTACCTACTAATTTTATATCATGAATAAACGCTATTCATTGCCCGCAGAGCCAGAAGAAAACCCCTCCACCTGATCATTATTTTACTCTGTGAGGAGGAACAAAGGATACTTTCATATGGTAAGAGAAGTATGACACCCTAAAAAAAAGTTGTAAAACAAGTACAGACAAAAAGATTCACTGTTAGGAAGATGAAGCAGCATCCTAGAACTGGTAGTTCCAACGGCTTCCAAACTATGTATGCTTTGGAGAGACTGAAATGTCCGGGAAAAGGTATTTGGCACTATTGTAATAAACTGTGGCATCACCTTCTTTTCATAACTGCTATTTTATAAACAAACAGGGACTTAATAAATTTATTAAATGCATATAAAACAGTTATTTTTTCCAAATTAACTACACTGGTAAATAGTATTTTAATTTATTCCATTCTCTCTGCAGTTTTACATGGTGAAACCTTTTTTGTATACCATAATATATTTAAGAGTGGTGTGAAGTAGTCTCATTGAAAGGGAAGGTAACTGTCAGTGCCTGTGAAGGATTATTGGCACTGAAAACCTCATCAGATTCACATATGGAGAGACAGGCAAAAACAGGTCTTGTATGTGCTCCTCTGGCTTACAGTCCTGCTTCTGGGAAAACTACAGGATCAGCTTCTCTTTAGCAAACCTTAACACTTGGATAAGAGCATTGGTCATTCTGTTCACAAGCAAGGTACCATAAAAAGCTGCTTTGCACTGACTGCCTAAATCAGAGGTAAGAGGCAAAGAAGCAAGGGGGAAAAAAAAGGAAAAGGAGGTAAGGGAGGTGAAATGACCTATAAGGCACTGGATGACTGAAATAACCTCAAACTGATGTCCAAGCTGCTGAACAGGTTTGAACAACCCAGTATCCCCCTTCACTGGTCCTACTGTTTGTGAATGAGAAGACAAAGGGCCAATATGTGACTGGAGGGTACGTGTTTCTGTGTCAGCAGTCTGCCTCACCCAGAATGGCAGGCTTCTCCAGAAACCCTGCTGTTGCCACTCAGCGTCAAGAAAGGAATGGTGACTTTTATCCAAAACAAAACTTGTATCTGGTGATTTCTGGTTTTGTGCTGAGTATTGCTTTGGCTTACAGCTACAGCAGCCTTCTAAATTCATAAGTACCACTTCTGTCATGTCTTAAGTTTAAAAGGCATCTTGTTTTCACTAGTCTGTCTACAACTTTTGTTTATTTTTCAAATATTTTCTCTTTAGCAAGCCACAACAGAGTCCAGTGCATGTTATCTGCCCCAGACAACCAGGGATAGAGAATATCTGTATCCTAGCAAGACCCAGGAAGTCCTGCCTTGGGCAGAAGGCAATTCCTAACAAGTAAAACCCGTCAACAGATTTTGTCTCCCTTATGCTTGGCCTAAATATGTCCTGCACACACTAAAATAACTGCACAGCACAGACATTGGAGTTACTTCTCCAAAGCATTCCTGAAGCCTGACATGTCGGCTCTCCATCTTCCATGGTTGCACATGCCATGAGAGCAATGGGGAGTCTGTTCCCTTTTCAACTCATCGCAGGAGCTTCATAGCACACAGACCTCAAAGAGCTCCCTGTACAACGGTCTGCCACAGACCATGGCACAGCCCCTCAACAGTAGAGGCAGCACTGCGCTCCCCTACAATTTATAAGTGGCAGCACAGAATCATAGAATGTCCTGAGTTGGAAGGGACCCACAAGGATCATCAAGTCCAACTCCTGTCCCTGCACAGGACAACCCCAAATTCACACCATATCTCTGAGGGCGTTGTCCAAGTGCCTCCTGAACATCATCAGGCTTGGTGCAGTGACTGCCTCCCTGGGGAGCCTGTTCCAGGGCTCCACCACCCTCTGGGGGAAGAACCTTCTCCTAATACCCAACCTAACCCTCCCCGGCACATCTTCCTGCCATTCCCTCGGGTCCTGTCATCGGTCACCAGAGAGAAGAGATCAGCGCCTGGCCTTCCTCCCCCCCTTGGGAGGAAGCTGCAGACGGCGATGAGGTCTGCCCTCAGCCTCCTCTTCTCCAGGCTGAACAAACCAAGTGACTTTAACCGCTCCTTGTATGGCTTCCCTTCACCAACTTCGTGGCTCTCCCCTGGACACTCTCTAGTAGCTTTATATCCCTAATGCACTGTGGCGCCCCAAACTGCCCACAGCACTCGAGGTGAGGCCGCACCAGCGCAGAGCAGAGCGGGACAATCCCCTCCCTCGCCCGGCTGCAGCGCAGGGCCTGATGCACCCCAGGGCACGGTTGGCCCTCTTGGCTGCCAGGGCACACCGTTGGCCCATGTTCAACTTGCCACCGACCAGAACCCCCAGGTCCCTCTCTGCAGAGCTGCTCTCCAGCCTCTCCTTCCCCAGCCTGTGTGTACATCCAGGGTTGCCGTGCCCCAGGTGCAACGGGCCAGTTGCGAGCACAACTCGTGTGGGAGGTGGCTGCAGGAGAAGAGGGCGGATTCGGGGGCCGGTAGGGCCGGTCTGAGGGCGCAGCCCCTGCCCGGGGAGCCCCTCGTCTAGGCGCTCGGCCGGCTCGACCCCCGGGCAGGGACGGGCTCCGGCCCGGGGCTCTGGCCGCTTCTCCGTGTAACGCCTGCGGGCAGAGGATCCCGCCGGGCTGGGCGGGGGCCGGCGGGCCCGGCGGGGCGAGGGCAGTGGCTCGGCGCCGCCGGGGCAAGTGGCGGGACGAGCGGGGGGAGCGGAGCGCCCGATCCAGCTCCAGCTCCAGCTCCCCGCCTCCGGCCCGCGCTGCCCTCTGCGGGCGGGGGCGTGATGGCGGAGGGGGGGTCCGCAACAGCCTCTATATAAGCGGCTGCAATGGCTCTGCCGGCAGAGCCGAGCGGCGCGGCGGGGAGGCAGCGGCCGGGACCATGGCGACGGGTGGCGGGCAGGGCCTGCCCGCCCCGCTCCTCCTCTTCCCCCTCCTCCTCCTCGGGCTGTGCGAGGCAAGTGCGGGCCGCCCGGCGGGGGCGGGGGGGGGGCGGGGGTCAGCCGGCGGCCGGGCCGGCGCCGTGACACCGTGCCCCGGCCCCCGGGGCCGCTTTGTCCCCGCAGGTGAGCGGCCGGGAGGCGGCGTGTCCCCGGCCCTGCGGCGGGCGCTGCCCGGCCGAGCCGCCGCGCTGCGCCCCGGGGGTGCCCGCCGTGCTGGACGGCTGCTCCTGCTGCCTGGTGTGCGCCCGGCAGCGCGGCGAGAGCTGCTCCCCGCTGCTGCCCTGCGACGAGAGCAGCGGCCTCTACTGCGACCGCGGCCCCGAGGAGGGCGGCGGGGCCGCCGGCATCTGCATGGGTAGGTGGGCGCGGGGGCGCGGGGGGGGCGCCCGGTGCCCGCTGCGTCGGTGAAACGCGTTCGCTTGTCTCGCTAGTGCTGGAGGGAGACAACTGCGTGTTCGACGGGATGATCTATCGCAACGGGGAGACGTTCCAGCCCAGCTGCAAGTACCAGTGCACCTGCCGAGACGGACAGATCGGCTGCCTGCCCCGCTGCAACCTGGACCTGCTGCTCCCCGGGCCCGACTGTCCTTTCCCCAGAAAAGTCGAGGTCCCTGGAGAGTGCTGTGAGAAGTGGATCTGTGACCCTAAAGACGAAGTGATTTTGGGAGGTTTTGCCATGGCTGGTGAGGAAACTAAATTAACTTTCACAGTCATTGTGAGGAGGAGGAGGTGATATCATGCTGGAAATATCCATGGGTTGCCAAATCTAAGACACGTTGCTTTGTGCAGTCGTTTTTTTCTCATCTAGAGTCACTAGTAAGTTTATCACTGGTTATGAATAAAGGCAGAGCTCGATAGGTAAAAGAAAAGATATTCAGAGGATGAATGTGCATGGCAGTTTTAAAAGGTAATTAAATTGAGTTAGTTCCCAATTCTGGAATTGCTGTTTTTCCGGTACAGGATGGTTCTGTGAGTGGAATAAAACAGAAAAGCTCATAATCCTACAAACATCCTACCCCTCAACAAAAAAAAAAAAATCAAAGCTGCAGTCTTGCTAGTTGCTCTGCAAGAATATGTTACATCATAAATACTGTTCTAACAGCTTAGTCTACAAGACACTTTTTTTTTCCCCTAAATTCCCCAACAATTACAAGTGGTCAGCATGGTAGCCAGAATGCCAACAAATTCCTGCCTGTCTGAGCTAGAGCTCTAACCATTATTGTTGGCATTAAAACCATTACAAAGCACTTGGAGAAGCAGTGATTATAAACACAGTGAGTGAATCTGAGAAAAAAAAAGCCCTGTTCCAAAACGCAGAACTCATAAAATGCTTTTGTAACTGAAAAAAAGGTACATAACATTTTCCCCGTTTTCTTACTGAATTATGTCTCCATCCCCTTTAAAATAGGCTATTAGTTCAACATGAATAATAAGCTACTTTTACTGAGAGTTGAGGGCACTGCATTCTCTTCCAGTCACTGCTCTTTGGGGTCTTAAGCAGTTCGTTATGCTGAAACTCAGTTAATCCATTTGAAAAACAAGTAAGGAAGGATCCAGGAACAAAAGCTCTAATAACTTTTCAGAGCGCTATGAAGTGTCAGTTGTAAGGCACATAAGGTATAAACAAAAAGCTTGCCACCTTTCTACTATCTTTTCTTTTCTTTGATTTGTTTGACAGTGACAGGCTAATCTATAAAAAGCCTACAGATGGATTATCTGCATTCTTTCTAGCAACACCATCCCTCTTGGGAGGCCACCTTTTTTTGAGCTTTACCATGCAACGGGTAAAAATGCTGTTGTAGAGGAGCTTAACAGCAAGACCTGTGACTGACAGCTCGGTCACATTGCCTCATTCTGTTTACTCCTGTGATAAGCACTGAACCAAACTATACAGTTAGCAATGTTTGCATAATACAGCTTAACACTGCCATGAGGGCAGGACGATGGTCAGAGTTGGCTATGCCTTTGAGTAGTTGTGATAACTCCTGGAAATTACTCCCTTCCTCCCTCCCCACCATCACCCTGGCTATAATTTGTCAATAATTGACAAGACTGGGTGACTATATGACTCTTGTAGTAAAGGACTTTACTTCTATGCTGTTTATTAGTTGACATAAATCATTCAGCCTCTCTCAAATCAAATCTAATATAAACATTATGACATAGCTTTAGAACAGATTTGTGATGTATTTCCATTGGAAGGAGTGAGAAATAGAGTTATTAAAGTAGAGTTCTAAACTCGTTAAAAAATTGTGGGTAATTCTTCCAGCTGTGGACTTGAGTGAACTGAATCTAAATGCTTTGCTGGTTACATTCATATGCACCTTTCTGTTATTTTTAGATGTAGGAAGTTGCCATCCAGGGCTCCTAAAAATGCAACTTTTAAAATTACTAAATCGTGACAAAAGCATGGATTTTGGACCTTTTTTTTTTTGTCTCACATGCTTCTTGTCAGATGTGGTAGAGCTCAGTTAGATATTGGGTTTTCACGTGAGTTTTTCTTGTAACAAAGTTCTGTGAGGTTTTGTCTCCAGCCTACAGACAAGAGGCCACACTTGGGATTGATGTGTTGGATTCAAGCGCCAACTGTATTGAGCAGACAACAGAATGGAGTGCTTGTTCCAAAAGCTGTGGAATGGGATTTTCCACCCGTGTTACCAACAGAAATCAACAGTGTGAGATGGTGAAGCAGACACGGCTTTGCCTGATAAGACCTTGTGAAAATGAAGAGCCATCTGATAAGGTATGCTGCAAAGAGTGGCAGGGATGCGAAGTCTCTTCAGCTGTAATTCCAAGGTTGCAATATTATGGTCTAGAATGTTCCATTAGCATATACGCAGGAAGCCCAGTGTTTTTGGTAAGCATTAGATTTGCTGTGTTCACTCAGTAGCTTTTTGCTGCACCTCCAGCAGGTCAAGGGAGGGGATTCTGCCCCTCTACTCTGCTCTGGTGAGACCCCACCTGCAGGGCTGCATCCAGCTCTGGAGCCCTCAGCACAGGAGAGACATGGACTTGTTGGAGCGGGTGCAGAGGAAGGCTGCAAAGATGATCAGAGGGCTGGAGCACCTCTCCTGTGAGGACAGGCTGAGAGAGTTGGGTTTGTTCAGCCTGGGGAAGACTGCAGGGAGACCTCATTGTGGCCTTTCAATACTTAAAGGGGGCTTATAAGAAAGACAGGCTTTTTAGCAGGGCCTGTAGAGATAGGACAAGGGGTGATGGTTTTAAAATAAAAGAGGGTAGATTCAGACTAGATACCAGGAAGGCATTTTTTATTATGAGGGTGGTGAAAACCAGGTACAGGTTGCCCAGAGAGGTGGTGGATGCCCCATCCCTGGGAATGTTCAAGGCCAGGTTGGACGGGGCTTTGAGGAACCTGGTCTAGTTGGAGATGTCCCTGCTCACTGCAGGGGGGTTGGACTAGATGACCTTTCAAGATCCCTTCCAACACAAACTATTCTAAGATTCTGTGATAATTTGAGCCATCCCGAAGAGGTTAGATATATTGTGGGTGGAGACTGTTTTGACAGTTCATGCAGTCTAACTTCTCCCACAAATGCAATTGAACTACCTGTATATGTACTTCAGAGCTGCTCCAATCATCCAGATGGACATGTCAGATTTCTAATGTGTTGAGCATCTGGAACTGCGGAGAAATGTCTAAAATCCTGCAAAATCAGCTTGGGTAAACTAAACCTTATATTAATCCTTAAGATGCTTTTTCCAAAAGCAAATCCAACACTGACACTTCAGGTGCAATGCATTTGTAGCTAAGGGAGCTGACTTTGCGGCTTCTACACATTATACAAGTGTTACTGTGAGAAAGAAAAACATGTAGCTAGGTAAAAGGACCATCACTTTATGTAATGTTCTGAGTGTTGGAAAGCATTGCTGAGGCCTTTGCTGAATACTCTGTGCAGTTTTAAATACTGTGTTTTGAAAATGATGTGAAACATTTGGGAAGAGCTTGTGAGACTAACAAGAATGGTCAAAGGTCTAGACAACATGTTCTGCTAGAGAAAAATTGATTGAACAAAACTTTTTCTGAATGCAAGAGAACAGAGATGCGTTCTGTGTTCAGGTGTTGCAGTCTGTTCTGAGTCCAGGGGCAATACGACAAGAAATGGTGAGTTTAGACTGCATAAAAATTAAGACATGAGTGAAAACGTTCCAAGCGTAAGAATAGTGAATTGCCAGGATTGTCTGGGGCAGATGCGGAGTCTCTGTCACTGAAGACTTCCAAAGACAAGTTAGACAACCATCTGTTAAGAGTAGCATGGATAAAGCTGATTCTGCCTTCAAGGGGGTCACAAGAATTGGCAGTTACTTTTGAGGTTCATTTCAACCCTCTTTTTTTCCCCTGAATCTAGTCCTGTAACTTGCTCATTTGGCTTCCTGATTCTTTGATGGAACTACACTAACCTGAGAAGTTTTCCAGTATAGTTTCATAATTAATTTTGATTTGGCTTGTCTCAGATTACAAGAGTGGCCTTTAATTATTTGTTATTTATTACTGGCCCGATAACATGTGGTGTCAAAGGACAGATCTTGCAGGAGTTACCTGTAAGTAGCTACTCAAATAGCTGTAGAGTCTTAATTGCTGTTGAACGAGCAAAGACCTATATTCTTGCATGTCAATTTTTAACTGCTTTCTGTCTTATGCAATGATGTGTCTGATGTCTCTTCATATTTCTCTTAGAAAGGGAAGAAATGTATCCGAACAAAGAAGTCCCTGAAAGCTGTTCGCTTTGAATACAGGAACTGCACTAGTGTGCAGACATACAAACCTCGTTACTGTGGCCTCTGCAGCGATGGGCGATGCTGTACCCCACACAACACCAAAACGATTCAAGTGGAGTTCCGCTGTCCTCAGGGCAAAGCCCTAAAAAAGCCAATGATGTTGATCAACACCTGTGTCTGTCATAATAACTGTCCTCAGAGTAACAATGCTTTCTTCCAGCCATTAGATCCAACGTCTAGTGAAGCAAAAATATGAAAAGCATAAATTAGGCCAAAGGTTTATAGAAAACTTGACCCACAATCAGGTGAATGTAACAGTTTCATATGTAAAATATCGAAGACATTTTTCAAAACAGTCTAGGCGCTTTCTTTTCCCCTGTAGTTTATTAAATACCTCATTTTACATTTTCTCCCTCCAAATGTCTTTTACTCACTTGAAGGAAATTTTGTACCTTGGACAGAGCCTTCTTTTTTTCTTGGTGGTGGCATAAAGATTACAAAATGAACAGCTGGTCTTTCTCCTTGAGTTAAGGGCATCATGCCATGAGCTTCAGTCGCTGTAAGGCTGGGCTCCTTAAGAGTAAATGGATTCCTTGGGGAATGCATGATGCCATATCACATAAGCTTTCAGGTTCTTAACTTCACTTTGCATAATGCATATAAACACTTAAGCAGTGTTCTTTCTCCATTCTAATGAAACTCTGTTTCTGATGACAGTAAAAATCTTACTGAGGAAAGTGTTGCATTCTTGTGTCATATAAAATACCTTCTATCCATATCTCCAACTTTCTGTGTGGGTTAAGTTCACACATAGCCCCTGAAATGACACAGCTAAGATCTCACCCTGAAGCATAGCAGACTGATAGCTGACAGCAATTAAATTTCTCTTTGGTAACTTCACTAGCAGCCTCATCCAAAACCCACTGAAGTCAGCATCTTAGGAGACCTTGGTTCTAACCAGTGTGTGTCTGTAGATATAACTATTTGGATGCAAAAATAAAATTTCTGTAAATCCTCTAAATTACTAACTGTATCATATGGTGCTTCATTTCTTAGGTGTCTATGTAAATAGAAACTGTATATATTGTAATATAACTTTACTAAGTAAATAAACTTGATGTGATTCAAAATATTTTTTCCTAAAGTTGTTTTTCTTAAATGACCAACTTTTAACAGCTAAAAGCAATGGGAAGAAACTGGGTCTGCAGACTCCTAAAATCAGAAGACCTTATCTCGCGATGTTCTTAGTGTACCTGATCCTAATTGCTGCCCTAACTGGTATGCAGTGTCTTGATGCAGGAAAGGATGAATAATTTGCGAGGCAAACAATAGAAGGGAGGTTTTGTTCAGAGTACGTTTGCCTGGGAGATAGGATAATGTAAATTAAGTTAGGTTTGGATGCAGTGTGCCCTGAAACGGTGGTGGGGGAGAATGATTATGTGATCTGGAGTTTGGGTTTGGGTCTGAAGTACTAATGAAGTATTTAATTGTGTCTTGCAGCATTTCTACCTCATAAAAGCAGCCTATGACCTTTGTGCTAGCGTCATGGTTTAGCCCCAGTCAGCAACCAAGCACCACGCAGCCGCTCGCTCACTCCCCCCTGGTGGGACGGGGGAGAGGATCGGAAGAGTAAAAGTGAGGCAACTCTTGGGTTAGATAAAGACAGTTTAATAGGTAAAGCAAAAGCTGCGCACAGAAGCAAAGCAAAACAAGGAATTCATTCACTACTTCCCATGGGCAGGCAGGTGTTCAGCCATCTCCAGGAAAGCAGGGCTCCATCACGTGTAACGGTTACTTGGGAAGACAAACGCCATCACTCCAAACGTCCCCCCCCTTCCTTCTTCTTCCCCCAGCTTTATATACTGAGCATGACGTCGTATGGTATGGAATATCCCGTTGGTCAGTTGGGGTCAGCTGTCCCAGCTGTGACCCCTCCCAGCTTCTTGTGCACCCGGCAGAGCACGGGGAGCTGAAAAAGGTCCTTGACCAGTGTAAGCGCGACTTAGCAACAACGAAAACGTCTCCACATTATCACCGCTGTTTTCAGCAAAAATCCAAAAAACAGTCCCATACTAGCTACTACGAAGGAATTTAACTCGGTCCCAGCTGAAACCAGGACAGCTAGATACTGTATGGCAATATCCCCAAGGAACACAGAGCCTGAGGCTGGCAGTTTCACATATGTTAAATCACGTCTGTAACAGGGTTGTGCAAACAGGTTATAAGAACAGTTGCGCATTCAGCTGCCTAGGCTGTGGGCCCAAGCTTAGCTTGGTGTGTGTCTCTGTTAGTGACACCAGAGTAGTACTTAGGCCACAACTGTTCTATAACTGTGTGGTAGGAAACAGTGCTCTCGTGAGAAAAAAAGGCAGAAAGCCAAATCTCAGCATATTTGGCCTAGCGTTCTCCTCTGGAGGAGCTAGCAACCTCCAGTTTGGCAATTCCTGACATACACACCATGCAATTCAGCTCTAGGTTAAGTCTCCTAAATGTGGTGTCTACATGCAGACATCTAAATGCCTATTTTAGCCAATGAAGCCTAACATAAAGTTAACTCTGAGCAAGCATCGACAGCTGAAGTATTATAGTAATTTTTAAGTCATCCTTGAAAGTATGAGGCCCTGGTGCTAAAACCCATATTAGTTCAGCTAAGGTTAGATAGATCTTGGGTCCTCATCTTGACTCTTGCACGGCTTTCCTCACTAACTGTGCCGATGGTAAATTGCTTTGTAGTCATTGCTATTGTTATCAACTCACCCCTGCCTGTTTTATGCTGTTCAAACAGCTGGAACAAGCCTAATCTTGCCCCCGATCAGGCACATGCTCATGCACACACTCCCTGCCCCTGCCCTTGTTAATTCCTAATCATGGAATCATCGAATGGTTTGTGTTGGAAGGGATCTTGAAAGGTCATCTAGTCCAACCCCCCTGCAGTGAGCAGGGACATCTCCAACTAGACCAGGTTCCTCAAAGCCCCGTCCAACCTGGCCTTGAACATTCCCAGGGATGGGGCATCCACCACTTCTCTGGGCAACCTGTACCTGGTTTTCACCACCCTCATAATAAAAAATGCCTTCCTGGTATCTAGTCTGAATCTACCCTCTTTTATTTTAAAACCATCACCCCTTGTCCTATCTCTACAGGCCCTGCTAAAAAGCCTGTCTTTCTTATAAGCCCCCTTTAAGTATTGAAAGGCCGCAATGAGGTCTCCCTGCAGTCTTCCCCAGGCTGAACAAACCCAACTCTCTCAGCCTGTCCTCACAGGAGAGGCTGATCATCTTTGCAGCCTTCCTCTGCACCCGCTCCAACAGGTCCATGTCTCTCTAATGTAGAGGGTTTGTGAAGTTCTTCCTGGTTTTGCACCAGAGCAACCTTATGTGCTAGGAAATGCCAGGTGCTGGAGGGCATGAGGCCAGGACTCCTCTAGGTGGCTGAGGAGTGGTTAAGGAGCAGGTTAGAATCTAAGAAAGAGGGAGGAAGGATTATTTAAAACTTTCACCCCACATCTCTATCTGCCCCAACCCCCGAGAATCAGGCTGTTTTTTGGAATTCTTTTCTAATATAATGCAAGCTATCAAGTATTTCTCAGGATCATCTTGCAAATTACGTGCATCTTGATTTGCAAGAGATGCATTAACTACTGAGCAATGCAGCATTTGACTGGACAAATTTAAACAGGCTTTGGATTAATAAAAATCAGTTAATCATGAGCCAGGTGTAATTAGAGCAGAATGCAGTCAACCACTGATTTCCTAGGAAGCAAAATGGTTCACTCACTTTGTGTTGATAGTTCATCCACTCCTGTCACACCTAAAGTCATTTATAATTGTGCATCAGCTTGTTGTTGTGTTACTTCCTCTTTATCCCTCTGCTTTCCTTTCATGTTATCTGGATTTTCACATAATTACTCATGTTTTCCTTTTATTGGATCTTACAAGCAAGGCAAAGGCACGAGGAGGAAGCTCTTCAATAGGTAGCTTTCCCTTTGCCAGCAAGCTGAAGAGCTTATCTAGGATATGAACCTACAACCCCCCGTACATTAAGATCATCCACTACTTTTAAGTTTGTGGGTTTCTTTCCTCCAAAGGCAAGAGTTTAATTTCCAATATTTTCAAAGAGACATAAACACAGCTTCCTGCCGAGACACTTCTTGTGGCTCATCCATCATTTCCTTTGAAAAGAGGACTATAGGCACTATGGCATGTGAGTTCATTTCTAACTCAAGTAACACCTTTTGCCTATAGACATTTCCCCAACACTTCAAACTACGGTCTCCACTTCAGTACATCCAGTGCCAAAATGCCCCCAACAACGTTATTAGTGCTGCTCTATGTGATGTCCACGTCTTCAGCCCATTTTCTGAGAAGGGAGTTGCATTGTTATGAGCACTACATCGTTCACGAAAGTGCTACAGTGTTCAAAACCTTACTAGCTATTTTTATTAACACCAGAACTATTGCAAACTCAATGTCTTCTTACAATACTGTAGCATTTCAGCAGGAAAAATATCTTTTGGAAAGGAACACAAGTGTTTCCTCTGGAAAAAAGGACCCAAAGTTCTCCACTGTCTTTTAGTCTATATACATAGTACCAATTCAGTGGCTATTTTTACCTCAGCTCAGATGTTGATGCAGCTTTTCATCTGGTATCAATTTTGTTTTATTCATTTAGATTTGTTTTACTTTAATATGGACAGTTACTAGCTTAGACTTTGGGCCAATTTCAGCATGTTTCTGCAAAAGGTCATGACACCAATTTAATTAAAACCCAACAGTGTTGTGTCAAACCTGTGATGTTTGTGTAAGTAAACTCCAATGATAAAATCTTGAACATTCCTGGTTAGGGCTGTGATTTTCCCAGACAATCAAAGTTAATTTATTCAGGTTGAGCAAAATTAAATTATTAAAATGTCAGCAATTCATTTTCATATCTCCCAGGATTCACATCTGAGCATTTCAGGGAATATCACTTGATATTCAATATATGGGTCCATATAGTGATATGTACTGAGCATGATATGTTGATGGAACAAGGGCCAAATATGCTGGTTGACTTGTTCATCCCATACTCTCTGAACAAATTTCCCTTTCATTTCTTAGTACCAGTCAAGGACTGTTCCAAAAATAAGCTGGTTAGAAACCTTTTTTTATTTATTTATTCATTTAATTTAACAGCTTTTGCTGATAGCAGCTGGTAGGCTGAGTGCACCTTCAATAAGTGGTATTGATGACAGCCAGTGTTATCCCCTACAGCACATATGTTGTATGTTTTTACATACAGTAACTACTGTTGTAGTTACTGTAACATACTACAGCACTGTAGAGATGTTTTTAGCTACTTCCAGGGCTATTTAATCTCTAGGACCTCATTAAAGCAACATGCTTCTTGCATTTAATCTGCTTGGAATTTGTCTAATGAGGCAGTCAATTGCATATTGCAAATAGGTCTTTTTTTGCCTTCACTGCCTATGTAAGGAGACCGGCTGTCAGCCTCCTCAACTGATGCCTGACACTAGAGTGAAAACCTCACAGTGAGTAAAATTCTACAGTTGATTTCAGTAAGATCATGGCTTCACCCTTTCTATTTTCCAGTATAATTCCAGGAATAGTACCATAAAAACTTTGCGAAAAACAGAATGTCACTATTTTTTTTCTTTCTAGTCCAAGCTATAATTTGTCTTCACTCTGTTTTTGTTAATTTATAAGTGTGTGGGGAGATGGATGGGATGAAATTCAGTTACTGTTTCTAGTCCTAGTATTTATATCTTATGACAAATCTGAACTTCATGAAATAGGATTGTATTTCTCTTGTCTGACAACGTACTACACTGGAATTAATTTTTTATCTTAATTTTTTTAAGCAATAATGAAACAATTCTTTGGTACCAAAGCCTCTGTATTAACTTTTGTTTCAAAAAGCCATTCTAGTTATGTTTACCATGCTAAATTTTGTAATATGAGCTGTCTAGTGCAGACACGAAGTTTAGTGTGACCTGAGGGAAAACTCTGCTCTGATTTTCCCATTACCAATCCCAGTTTATGCATTACACAGGTATGAACACCTTTTCTATGACCAGAGATACTGAGTTGATATCAGTCAAGAGACCTATGATGCAGCTGTGAGAGGAACAGTTTTCTTGCAAATAAGTAGTAAATATGGTTTATATTTGTTTAAATCTGTGCACTTAACACTGTTATTCCTATAAATGTGTAAAGTTAGAGCTAAGAGCCTACTACTTTATCACTGAGCACATCTTCAAAATCTTGTGTTCACTCCATGGACTGTAGAGGGAGCCCAGAAGTTTGCCTGCCAGTAAGCTTGGTGGAAAACCATGAAATTAATCTCACACTAAGCCTATCCACTCAGTGAAACAGTAGAGACTAGCCATTGCTGATCAATTGATTTACTTGAACAATTTGTAGATTAACAAACAGGAAAAATTAGTTATTTATATCCCAAGGAATAGATTTATCTGCACTGAATATGCAAATGGTCACATTAAAATAATGAAGAAAAGTGCCCCACTGACCTAAAATGCGTCAGTGTTCATGGATGTTAACCTGCTTGTTGTTATTCTCAATGTTAGAATAAAATATTGCCCCCAAAATATTGCATTTCAGTTCATACAGGGAGACCTGTATTTCTGGTCTCCTAGGTTGTCCTCTTCTTCTTTGGCCTCTTATCCTATTAGCATGTCCTGAGTCTATTTTCCACCCTCTTCTGTATTTTTTCAACGCTTTCCTCCACAAACCACCCTTTTTATCCCAGTTCTCAAAGCCCACTCCTTATTTTTCACTTCTACAGTGCCCTCAAGTGGTAAATTAAACACACATACCACATTGCCGAATCCTTTGCACCCCATGTGCCCTGTGCATCCTGCCTTCTCCCTTTCTCCATGAGTCTTGCAGCACTCAGGGTACATGTTATGTCCTTTGTGGTTGCAAAAACAGTTGCTTGGAGCTAATCAGAACTTTTTTAAGCATATCAAATTTAATTTTGCTAAAGGTAACCATAAAGAGTATTTTAAAGGATATAAGAAAGGATATTCTAAAGAGGAAGAGATGTGTTAAGGCGGGGAGATTTGCTGTCCTGCACCACTGGGTCTGGCTTATTAGAAACCCAGGATCAGCACCTCATGTTGCCTGATTCAGAGAAATTTAGAAAGAAAGAATCTATCCATTAGGCCAAACAGAGACTTGAGCCTGCATGTAACCCAGGATTTTGCTCTGACAATCAGGACAGAAAAATAAACACATTAGCCCCTGTGGGAGGATTGGTAGGTTGGGTTGTTTTGCCTTTTTCCCCCCTCTGCTTTTAATTAAAGGATTGCACTTTGGTAGAAAGCTGGGGGGGGGGGGCGGGGGGGGGGGGTTGTGCAAAAAGAAGCAAATCCCAGAAATTCTTGCATAGATTGAGGCAGAAATAAATCCTCTGAACTGCCTTCACAAACAACTACAATCATTGAAATGCTTGAAAAGTTGTACCTTCACCATATTGCACAAACTGTGTCTTCAGACTGTAACATTAGGCTTCTGCTTCAGAAACAAAATGCGCCTCTTTGGGGAGAAGAATCAGACTTTCAACATTTTGAAAGTATATACCTTTAGCACTCTGCAGCTAATGTTTTCACTCTGTGGGATATGGGTTTGTGATTGTACATTAAACACTGCCATTCTTACACCAGGACGATGCTAAGGGCCATGCTAAGGGCTGCCTTTGCCACTACTACGTTGCTTAGAGGGAAGACGAGAGAGCCTGTCACTTGGGGCCAGAATTACAAGCAGCATTTCACTTCAAATTTACCAAAAAACCCCGTGTTTTAGTGGGATGGCCCAGTTCTCCTCCGAACCGTGGAGAAGGGGGACACCTGGTGGCTGCAGGCCATTTTGGCTTGTCAATGATGACCTTCCTGTGAGCCTGCTCCTGAAAGTAGGGGTGCCTCTGGAAGGAGGAGGCCAACTGATGTTACTTATAACAACTGCCACTGGTTATGGGGACACTGACGGCAAGGGAGGACAGATGCCTGCAAAGCTGTCCGATTTTTAAATGTATCCACATTATCATTAGCTTTGTGGTAGGCCCCAGGCCAGTTGGGGACCTTGTTTCCCTAGTGTAGATATAAAATGCAGGAAGCTTCTCATCCCAGACACTTTCCAGTTAAGTGGGAAAGACACAAAGGATGAAGGGAATGAGAGGCCCTTTTCTCTGGTTAGCACACAAGGGACTAAAAGCTCAGGATATATGAGCAGCTTCCTCCCCACCGCACACAATTTGTGGCAAACCCAGGAAATGAGCCAATTTTTCCTAAGTCACCATCTACAGCCTTAACCACAAAGGCTGTCCTCCTCCTCTTAGCTTTACCCTTTCAAGTCCATCCTGCAGTTCAGAGGATTGTGTTGCAGAAGAAATGAAGATGCTTTCTTTTTAGAGAACCAGCGGTGTCTAAGGCTCCACATAAGACCTTTACAGGCTGAAAGGACAATGAGCTCAGGGAAAATGATGGGGTCCGAAATGGTGACTGTTTGGTCCATCATGAAGAGGCTGCAGTCTGTGCATGATGCAGGTGTACTTAACAGAGTCTTACTTCATTTGATTGCAAACCACCACGTTTTGGGTTACACATTGTCTGGTGGAATATGGCTTTGCATCTCTTTTCCTTGGGATGCTTGTGGAGGAAATGCTCATTTCTCACTTGCACTGACCATTAGTCAAAGTAGTTGCCGACTCTTTCCTCTTCCAAGCTGTAGTGTATATTTTAGCTTCCATATCAAAGTTAAAAAAACACAAAGCCTAGGGATTGGTATTTGCAGCCTGTGTACAGTGGCAGAACCATGACTCTAGACAGAGACAAGGAAGTCCAAGAGCCCTGAGGCTGGGGAGTGAGTCCCTGCCCTACTTCCTGGGCATCTGGCACAAAAAAAAAAAAAATAGAGAGGAGAAGTTTCCACTGCAACCTTCAGGCCTGCCTGAAGTGGGAGGCGAGAAGGAAGGGCAAGAGCATAGTTTGGAGCACTAGAAAAAGCCTCAAGCCAGTTGCAGCTGTTACACCAAGTTCTTTGAGGTATCTGTGATCTTTTATTTGAGCTGACTTGGGCTTTTGGTTCCTGGAAAGAGCTGATATGTTCTTGCCTTAATTCACATTTGCTCAGCATTTTAAAGCCCGCCCCCTCCCCCCACCCTCAACCTCCCCCAAAAAAGAATCTTTTGAAATGCAAGTGCTGAGCTTTACCCAACATTTCAACGTTTCCATGAAAAGAGGTTTTTCAGATTTACCACGAGGGGGAGGCAGCTGAAAAATTATCAGACACCCTTTCTTAGAACTTGGTGGGGTTTTTGGGGTTTTTTTGTTTGTTTGTTTGTTTTCGGTGTGATTTTTTTTTGTGAAAAACACAGGGACATCTGCAAAAAGAGTACAAGCAAATCTGCCTTCAGGCTTAGAAAAAATATTAACCTTTTCATGGCTGTTATCCATTCATATCCTTTCAGCTAAGGTTTATTTTTTTAAATCTTATTAATTGCCATTAGAATAAAATTCAGCATTTCTCAGAGGAAGGAAATCTGCTAATTGAAACAATGGTCTTGCTTCTATTTATGGAGTGAAATAATAGAAATAATTTCTTTAGAATTTAAATCAACCAGCAAATGCATGCTGCATGTTTAATATGAAGTAGCTCAAAGAAAAATTCTAAATTTCAGGTGTGTTATACTAAACATTCTATCAAAAAATACATATTTGTGCAAAAAAAAGCAGCTGTTTTCTCTTTCTAATAGAATATTTTACACACTCCAAATCTGTTCCCTAACCTAATTAATTTGCTGTATGACTGAAACAGAATTTTTAAGGACATAGCTACCAAAACCTAAGAATATGAAAAGCCTTAGAGCGATGACTAAGGTCACCAAAAACCTACTGCCCACATCACAAGCAGCCAAGGCAGAGAAAAAAGCCAGATGAAGCAGAGAGAGGTCAACTCCCTTCCCCATGATCTCCAGCAGATCAGTGGCAGATCCAAAAATATGAGGTACTAGCAAGGTATCTCTTGGATAACTTTTCTTTTTTAAATGATGAAAATAAAAGGAGATTTCTCTCTCAGTCTCTTTCTCTGATGACTGTACTTCAATAAGCCATGGAGCATTCAAAGTCCAAGGTCAATGTGAGTGTAGAGCTTTGAAAAGTAGCTGGGGAACCCTTTGGGAACACTAAGTATAAGTGTATGAGAAATGGTCTTCTCCCCTGTGTGAGACACTAGGCTATCAAAGATTGGCATTCAACAGCAAGCCTGCAGAATAGGCCACCATTGAAAGCTATAATGAATAACCTCGAAAGAAACCCTTATAAAATCTTAAACATGCGCAAGATACTAGCCAAGGGCTTAATAAAATACACAAGCCCCACATGCAAAAAAAAAACAGAGAAAACAAACAGAAACCTATGGCAACTCCAAACATAACAAGATGGACCTCATAAGGAGGAATTAACAGTAAATCTCTCAATAAGTTGCCTTTCGTGGCCAGAGGTCTGCTATCTCCCTAGGGTACAGAGCACAGAGAAACCAAATTAAACTGTGGTTATCTGATGTCTCTAGTGAGATTCACTTCATCCCACGTCAGAGCTCAGTGGGTAGCTAAAGCCCAGGACCGGGAGTCAGAAAGTCTGCGTTCAGTTCCCAGCTCTGCCACAGGCTTGCTGTGTAGCACTGGTCTACTTACTCAGCCTTTGTTTGCCTCAGTTTCCAGGGCATAAAAAGTCAGGGATTGCAACGGTGCTGCAGTGCAGGACCATGCTCCAAAGCCCAGAGCAGGGCTGCTCACACCCCCACCAGGTCAGGGAGGGTAACCGCTGTCAAAAGTACTAGTTTCTAGATGTTCACCATCACATATTTTTGAGTTCCTAGGATTCCTGGCAGGGAAGGATAGCTTTCAGATCAGTCTCACTCTATGGACAGTGGATTAAGTGATTGCTGGAAGATGTAGCACTTAATTGACAAGGGTTGGAATACCTGCATGCCAAGCGGTGTGGTGAGGAGCAACAGCACAGTGGCACTAACTGGGTTGGACAGGGGGCTGTGCTCCCTCAGTATCCCGCTGAGATGCCTGACTGTGTTTTTCACCTATTAGTGACCATGAGTTGCTTAAGCCACAGCTGTAGGAGCAGCCCCCTGAGCCGCAGAGAAACAGGACCATATCATATGGCAGCTACGGTGGGCAACAACTGTGTAACCTTTGTAATATGCCACCACTGAAAAGGTATCTTCACCCCCGCAGTTACGTGACACATTCCACAGCAAAGCCAACCCCAGACAATAGCATTTCATGCGCCCTGTGATCCATGCAGTTCACAGATGGTGTCTCATAGCCCGGGGTAAACTCAATTTCATAGAAAAGAAATCTTGGAAGAAATTCTTGACCCTAGTGCAGATCTATAATGTCACTGGGCAAGGTGTCATCCCATTAGGCACGGTCATTTCCCATATTACTGCGAAATGAAAATCCTGCATCCAGCCCGATTTCTGATGGAGGTGCTGAGGGGAGTTCACGGGAAGCCTGTGGGGAAGAGCAGGCTGCAGCCAAGGGCAAAGGGCATGCAGGTGGCAAACACCCCACCTGTGAAGATACTGGGTCTACTGGGTATAACAGATGTGATCCAAAATAGCAGCTGGAGGAGGCTTCGTGATGACAAACCAAGATGATGGGCCAAGGCAGTAGGAGCTTGTTTATCTTTGCAGACAAACAGGGAAGTAAAATGTGTGATCCAAACGATCTATGCTACCTCTGAAATAAGGTGAAATCAGCCAGACAGGAGATGACATGGCTGTAGTAGTGATGTCCTTCTTGAATACTGACCAAATACAGGAAAGATTAGCGGTTGCCACAGGTGCTTTGAGTGATTATAGGAACACCATCGTGATTTCTCTAGGCATTTTCTCTCTGCCAGATCCACATTTTATATCTCCAAGGTCTTCACTTCCTACTAACCCCAGCAGAGAGAAGTTAAAGGAAGCAAGTAACTCATTTACAATGTTCTCCTCATCGTCCTTAACATGGGATTCATACATGGACCTTACCTGGTTCAAACTGCTTCTAGTTTCTACAGCTTTGGGACATACATTTTCTCATGGAAGTATAAATTAAGGCTTGAATTTGTCCCTTTGGAAAAATGAATGAATGAAGTAACTTCAGACAGTTTTATTGCATTTAAATAGCCAAAATTACTTGAACTGTTTGATAATCATTAAAATTGGCAGTGGTTATATGGATTGTAATCCAATGGCTTGTGTCACGCAAAGTGCTTTCCATTACTTTTAACTATGTAACTTGTTACTACGATCCTTCATAGCCTCTTTCTACCCTCTTGCATTTTTTGACATGAGCTCTTCAAAGGGCCTGCCCAGAACCTTTGCTTTTACAAGGTCATTTTTAGATGTTTCTGTTTCAGCTGAAGCGGCAATTTACATTTCACTTCTAGAAATACAACAGGACAGCATAAGGCAAGAATGGGAGGCTGGGAAGCTAGAAGTTATAGAAATGTATTAATAAGGTGCCTGGGTCATCCCCAACTAGAAAGGATCCCGAGGACCACAGGAATCTTCACAAATTGTCCTGCATGCATAGAGGAGCTCTGCATGGGGACACTTCTTGTAAATGACTTTGACAGCTGAGATGCAAGTAGTGAAGACCGGTCCTCCAGCCTTCAGGGCTCTCTCTGTTGTATGCCATTTGCAGTTCTGTTTTCCACTGTTGAAGTTCATGTTTTTGAAGTTGTTTGATATTTGTATCCAGAAAATCATTATAAGAGAATTGTATCAAGATGTGTTTTAATACACTTTATTTTTCCAGGCAGTCCTTCTATCCACCTCCCAAGTCCCAGAATCATATTGCATACATAAATAAGAAACAGGGTTGTGAAATCACCTCCAACATGATGTAGCCAAGGCCCAGCCTCTAAATACTGTGTTGTTCTGTCTGTCCAACATAAAAAGGCAATGTAAAACTTGGTTTGCTATGCCCACACAGTGCTGTGGGTAGTGAGCCAGCCTGAGCACAACCCTGTCACTGCATCTTACAATCTCTCTGCAGAGCAGTACTGTTTTAATCTGCTTCCTGCAGGTCTCCAGAGCACTGAATAAAAGCCAATTTTACAAAAAAACCCCACCATTTCTTCATAGAACAAGTCAGTATTTTAATTGAGGTAGAGGTAAAGATAACAGCATGAAAAAAAAAGAAGGCAAACTGACAAAATCCTGTGTTCTGTTAAAATATATCTTTAAGATTTAGCCAAGGTAAAGATCCATAGCATCTCACAGACTGCAATGTTGTCACCAAGAGAATTGCGCCTAACATGACCATGTTGTAGACACTTCTAAACTGTGAACCATTTTGGCTCCGAGTTCTACTGTTTCAGTTCCCAGTTTTACTGTTTCAGCTCTGAGTTTTACTGTTTCAGACCCCTCTGTCAAGAAAAAAGTATCAGGTGGCAGATGCAAAGCAGGTGCTGACCTGAAACAAAAACTGTAAGGCTCATGGAAAACACTTTCTGAATAAGAGACAAGTGAAAATCTCACCATAAACTTTCTTCAGGTATTTTTAAAATATTTATATGACTGCTTTGAAACAAACCTAATTACCTGTGCCTAGCATGGTCGTGTTTGTACTTGTGGTTCTGATGCAATATAGGTCATGATAAATTATAATAATAATAGATCAAATGTGGAATTAACCTCCACATGAACACCTGGAGCTCTTGTAACTGGGTTAGCACTTGTGCCTAACCAAAGACTGGACCTGACCGACCTCTGGGAGTTTGAAAGTTAAAAAGCTGTTCAGATCCAGCAAGAAAACCACTGTGTTCTGGCCAACCTTTCATCTTCTTGATTAACCAAAGACCATTCTGGTTTGGGCCAAATTAAAAAAGGATATTGGTCTGTATGGGGAGTCCCTATAAAGTGATTTCATACCGCCTTGCTTTGCCATCCCCAAACGCTAGCATCGTTAGGACATGTCACTCTCTGTATCGCAGTAAGGTGCAGAGGCTCGGTGCATCTGGCCCTGACTCACACCAGCACGGGCAGCGTGGCAGTGAGCCTGGTGGGTGGCTTGGAGGTAGCAGCCGTGATCGGCCTACAGGAACAGCAAAGCAGTACCGAAGGAGACTTAGATGAACCTGGGGGCTGGAGGAACAGAAACAGGATGAAACTTTACAGTATATGATGCAAAGCTGTGCATTTTGGGAACTGAGAAGAATATTTGACAGGAAACAAGGGATTGTGATTCGAGAATATCAGAGGAGAATGGCTGACATGGATCCTAGCTGCCACAGCGAGGCAGCCAGGGATGTGTCATGGCATATACAAGAGATATTTCTGTGAGTACAGGATATACCTGATATTCCAGGACTTACCAGGAACAAGTAAAGGGTTTTTTGTGAAGAACAGTGTTTGATATGCATTTTTTTTCTTAATTATCATTTCAGTAAAGACTAATTTAAGCTAGAGTAGATAGGGAGAAAAGAGGGGAGAGGAATGCCTGCTGTACAAGACACTATTAGAAGAGTCTGGATTAGTCTGAACACAACACTCACAGAGAAAAGCTGTGATTACTCTCTATAAACACAGAAAGGCAGACTAAAAACAGAGAAGGAAAAGAGCTAATAAAGTAAAGTAGAAAAACTCATCCAAGAACGCATGGGCACAGAGTGGCAATGAAGGTTAAGCTGGAAATTTAAAAAGGCATCCTAATGGGGAAAGTCAGCAGCATACTCCAGTAGGAAGGGAAAAAGCACAAAACCCAACTTATTTCTAGGACAGTGTTTGTTAAATTCATTTGAACCATCTGTTTTACTGCAGTGGCAAAGGACTTGAGTTTGAGTTTGGAGTGCTTTACAGGCAGAGACCTTGCAAAGTCCTGGATATGCACATTCTTACCAGAGAAAGCAGCTGGGCACTTCACTGACACCTGAACTTAACTGGGATGCCAAAATTGGTCTTTCGCTCCTCCTAAACCAGTTCAGAAGTTCAGGCTGAGGTACCAGCTTTGCCCTGGGACCACCAGCAGGCAGTATCAGCCACCTCTATGCACACAACTGCAATTCTGCTTTCTTTGAGGTGACAACAGCAGGGGTGCTGCTCTCCCGTGTGTTACATCTCAGCAGTGAAAATATTTGCCTGGGAAATGGGGTACACGGACCTGGTGGGAACTCACCCTGACCCATGTTCAGCAGGGGATAAGGATCACATGGCTCAGCAAGACAGAGAAGGCAAGAAGGGGTCAGAAGCCTGTGGGCAGAAGGAACCATAGGTCCTGCCCCTGCTCCCAGGATTTTCTCTGTAATGTTGCCAGACTTCGGATAAGATATGAAAACAGCTCTGGGAGCAGAGAGGAGAAGCCAGGCCACTTCCTTCCCAGCTAAATGCCCTGTGCCCTGAACTAAAAGGTCACATTTGTGTTCTTCCTCTCCTCCAATGCATCCTGAATTCTTCCCTGCAGTTTCCCCAAGAGCAATGCAGCTTGCCCAGTCCAGAAGAGTCTTGAGCTGGTGACTAAGAGGCAGCTATTTGAGGGAAGCCATGGTTTTGAATGATGGACAACTGTTGTAACCACGAAAAGCAAGCATGGATGTACTCCATCCCTCCTTTCTTTATCAGCAGATGTATGCTATGGGACATGTGATGCAGTCAGGCCATGTTCTGCAGCATCTCTGCAGTCATACCATGGTCATCTCCACCTGGGTGGAGGTGAACCAAGCTAGACTCAGAGAAAACAGCCTTTTTGAGGGTTTCTAGGCTGAGGATCACAAATGAGCTGGTAGTTTTTCCAGGGTAACCTGCAGGGAGGGGTGGGATTTCTGACAGGGCCCTGTCCTCAGCACATCCTACTGGTTGCCATGGATGGGATGTATTCATCTGAAGTAACACTGCTCCATGACGCTGAAAGTCACTGTGCCCTGGAATACACAGGGAACTCAACAGAACCTTTTGCTGCAGTAGCATTCAGAAACCCAGTGTGGAAGGGCCTAGCAATAAGGCAGCCAGTCCCACCTAAATCCAGCTCTGCTGGCTAAAGTGTGGCCACCTGTGTCTTCTCCATAAACCTCCTGTGGTGCCCCAGCAGCTTGCCTCCAGGTATGGGAGGGGAACCGGCCTTTATATAGCCTTGGGCTGCTCCTACTTGCTAGCAGACAAATCTGTAAACCGCTTCCTTTAAAAGCTGTAAGCCTCTAGCCAGAGCTTATGAAGATCAAACATACCTTATGAACAGACTCATTCTAGCCTAATCCTAAGTATCCAGCCTAAACTGAGGTACTTTCTCTTTTAAAGAATTTCCCATTTTTTAACCTAAGGAAGCAACAAAAGGACCAACAGAACATCCCAAAGAAAATAAAGTTCACCTCCTTATTTACTCTTCTCAGCTTAATCTCCATGAACAGACTGTGATGACTGTCTCTCCAGGGTCTCTCTGCTACTCAGCTCTACCCCCACATCTGCCCAACTCCCACTTCTGTGAATGAAACATGAAAACCACCCCTTTTGTTTTCCTCCCAAACTGTTGCAAGTGTTTGGACAAATACTTCTGATACGTGACTACAGTAAAATATATGAAATTATGAGCTAAATAAATCATAAACTGGAAAGACCAGACCACTAAGTATTATTTGTCACTACTTCACGATATTTTTATTTTTAAAACTGACAAGCAGAACAGGCAATGCAGCTCCTAACACATGAAAGGAGAGGGCATGCTGTAACATTTAACTTCAAACAACATAACAAAAATAGAGTGTTGATCTGCAGGATTGTTTAAGCCAGCATTTCCAAACTTTTAGGGTAACGGGACCACCATTAATGCTAAGACCCTCTTGTGGCCCACCATGTACCCTATATGATCAAACTTTTAATTGAAAACACAACTGAAAGCTGTTCAGTTTGGTTCTGCAGCCCAGCTGTGGACCACTTACCATAAGCTTGTGGACCACCAGTGGTCTGCAAACCACAATTTGGTAATGATTGGTCCAAATGACTCAAGGCTAGAAATGTGCCAGAAAAAGCAATGGTGGGGTACTAATGTCATTACAAAGACATTACACATAACTAACCATATGGATACAGAGCTCTTTATACCACCCGCAGCTTTCCACATGGGAATGCAATTTCAGCTCCTGATTGTCTTCTTTTTAATGCCTCCCATACAGTGTATTTTTTGCAGCACATCCTGAGACTTGTTTATATGCATGAGCTTTGTGCCACAGCCAGTAGCTACAATTAAGGCATAATTATATGTGGTAGGGCAGGGAGGAAAACTTGGCTACCAGTAAATTTCACAACTGATGGTTCTCCTACATCTAATAAAATAGTTTAATTGGACTCCTCCTTGTTTGCCTCATTCTTTAACTAGTTATGGGCCTGAGATGCTTTTTCAAAGTCCCTGAGTCTTGTGGGTCTGTATTTTAAGACCTGGTTCTCCTCCTCACATAGAGGAGGTGGAGCAGTGGAAACCAGAGTTCTCTAGCCACAAATGACTACTTCGAGTCTTGCCCAAATACAGTTTTCTTATATGTTTTGGGCATTCTTGAATTCTTGGTTTATGTTTTTAGGTCCATCCAAACTCTAAATACACATTGATCTTTGAATAGCAGATGCTTGTTTAATCTGCTGTAATATACATGTACACACACGTACACACATACACAGAGGGTTTATCTGCAGGACACAGTGAGGTGCTGTACAGAAATGCCTTAACTATCTCTAAATGACCTTGCTGAGGACTGCACAGCACTGCATAGAGCAGTGCTCAGAAACACGGAGGACCTTAAAGGCCATCGGTTTCATTTCTGGTGTTGGTGGATACCACAAGGTAGAGAAGCCCAAATTGTCTCTAAACAAGCTTACTCAGAAACTACAAATAGTGTAGCCACGGCCTCACAGAGCAGTGAAGGTATATTGTAAGTCACATATTCTTTACTACTAACGTGCTTACAGGCTTCCATGGTGCCTTTGGAAAGGAAAATTCACCATCAGTCCTCTCTCTCATGGAGAGGTGAAGCACTGTGAAGCTGCAAAGTCCCCAGGTAGCAAAAGGCTTGTTACAACATGCGAAGTCCAAGAAAGCACAAAAGGAGGATTTCAAGCTGCCAGAAGGGATGAGTGGGCCTCTTTCGAGCTCCTTGACCATTTTGAGCTCCTTTTGAGCTCCCTGACCATTCCTAAGATGAACCCTTGCAAATGCATTTAAAAGCTCAGAAGACATTTTTATGCAAAATTGATCTTTGGCACTTTCTGATTTGGACTTGGTAAGGGTTTTCAAACAGTATATACTGCTGCTTGGGAAGTAAATGGCACATTATCATTTGGATACAGAAAGGTTGGGTCAGTTGCTCTAAATTGCACAGCAAATCAGTGGCAGGGCCAAAAACCGAGGCAAGGAGCTCTGATTATATGTTTTGTTCTCTTGACCCTATGCCTGCATCCCACTGCTGCAAAAGGCATTTCTCACTTAGGCAAACACAGAAGAAGGCGGGAGTAAAAGAAAAGTAAGATTAAAAAATCTGGAAAAGAGATTGCAGAGAGGAAGACATTGCATACCACCCCTAAAAAGCTGTTTGTCACATGGAAACAGCAGCAGTTCTCCCAGGCCAAGTCTGTGGAGACAAATTTATCTCTTGTGCAACATTAGTGAAGGAAAGAGACAAAGTTACTTCAAGAATGGACTTGAGCCAGTAAACCAACTAATTTTTGTTTGGTTGTAACAGAAACTTGCCTTATTCTTCTTTATTCCTGACCTTTTATTGGGAAAAAAATTAAAATGGAGCTGGACAAAGCTGTACTCTGGGAAAAAATATATCAGCAGCCCATGGCTTCATGAGATGGAAAACCCATGAAGATTTGTTTTTTTGTACATGGAAGATCATGCAGATATACGTGGTTTACACAAACACTATGTTGCTGCTAATGCTTGTAATTGCCCATGGCACCCCACCACGATATGCTGTTCCAACGCCACTCAGCCTCCGTGACTGAGGAATTAATGTGACATCAAATGAAGCAATCCTAAGTCCCTCTGGAAAAAAGGAGAATTTCTCTTCTTTTGTTTCTAGTGCAAGCACGTGAACTGACGATGCTCAGAGGTATGCACAAGCCCCACTTCACACGCTTGGAGCTAACCTGCAGCAAGCCGCTCGTGCAGACGTGGAGCTGCGTTAGGCATGGCACAGCGCAGCAGCACGTGCCTCTCCACTCGCCAGCTCCCACACACTGGGCTAGCACACGTCCGCTGGGGAGCTGAAGGCAAAGCAGCCCAGCTTCCAGGGAGGCAATTGCTTTGTGTCCCTCTGCAGTTTTGCAGATCTCTGTGAGGAGACAGCCAGCTCTTTGCTTCCTGGCAGGGGTACACGTGTGAACTAGCATCTATACATATATTTTTTTCATGTTTTTCACAGACTGTTTTTGAAATCTGCGAGCTTAAGGGTCTGAAATAACACAAGGTCTGTTTTTCTCATGATACCTCAGATCCTGCTTGGAGGAAGTACGGCAAGAAGACCAGACCTAATCTCATCTTATTTCATCCTGGAAGCTCCTTGAGGAATTTGAAAAGCCTGTGAAAAACCAAAAACAAATAGAGAAAGAAAAAAGAAGAAAGCCACAGACAAAGAAATTCAGCTTTATTTGGGTTTCCCCTAAACACATGTTTCTCAACGGCACAGCACCACTCGCTGAGATATTTCCTCAGATGTCTTATGACTCACAGAGCTACATAAACTATGCTTGCCATCCGTTAGGGCACTAAGTGGTGCATATTTAGTTCATCTCTAGCCCTTTGCATTCTTCTCCTTATTTACTTTTCCCAGCTGCCTGACCAGTAATTCCTTCCATCTCTGACTATGCCCATCATGACCTTTTAGGATAAGGAGACTTACAAACTAGTTTTTTGCTCTATTACTTTATCTCCTCATTTCAGGGCAGGTTTTGGATGCAAGCGTTTACTCTGTTTTCCAAAAGAAAGAGCAAGTTTCCATTCCTTTGTTTTTCACATGACCAAAGTCAAGTAAAAGGAACTTCTTTTCTTCTTGACAATGTAAAGCAAATGTTGTTTTCCTTCCTTCCACTAAACCTGTTATGCTACCCACTTTCTAATGCAAACTTCTCATGTTCCAGTGCATGTAAGGGGCATATCTGAAGCTACATTATTAGTGCATTAGAAAGTCATATGCCCATAAAATAGCAGTGGCATCATCCAGTCACAGAACATCTGGAGGTTCAGCTGCTGAAAAAGAGACTATTTAGAGGGAGTCAGATTGAGAAGTGCTCTGCAAATGCAGATACTTTCACAGGAAAAAGTGATTTTTTTTTCTTCTAACCCATACCAGCAATTTATTTAGTGTACAGTGGGGTCTCCCTGCACTTCCTCCCCAATAAGGCCTCTGAGGCCTGCCACAAATTTTCACAGTAGTTTACTGAAATGGTTTCAATACAGAAAAAAAAAGCAACACCACCCCCCCAAAACAAACAAACAAACAAACAAAAACCCAAATTGAAGAAGAAAGGGACTGAACTCCCAAGGTGCAGTTACTTTTCACTCCACGAGGGAGCTAATAAAGAACTCATATTTTTAGAGTCCCTCTGTGGGACTTTTCTGTCCCCATCAGTATAGACAGGGGTCTTCAGATACACCTCCTGCCCCTAACATTAGAGCAATACCAAGGAGATGCTCGTATACAATACAGCATATCATCCTGAGTCCCCATCTGTCTCTGCTCCTATAGCACAGCATGGCTGTGAGGCAGAGAAATACCAATCCCTACTCCACAGGACAACTGAAAAGCAAAGGCCATCATAGAAATTTCCTGTCTAGGTGGAGATACTTCTGTCCTTAAGTCCAAAATCCCAGTTTAAGTAACTCCTTGAGTCAGCAGCTTTCCTGTTTGGTGAGGCAGCTGCCCAGGCTCTGCCACTTGGTACCTCAGAGCTCTGCTTGCTCAACACCAAGTCACTAAGCTCCTATGTAGATGCACGCAGCAGGATTAGGCCTTTCACAAAATGCAGCTACAGCCACTTTTTCCGAAGAAGCAGCTGGAGCATGGGGTGGAATCACAACTCACCTTCTTTGTCTGGAGGACAAAGCATGCATCCAGGATGGGGGAGCCGAGGCTGGAAACCTTCCTCAACCTGAAGTGATGCAAACCCAGAGCTCCTACTAAAAAGCAGCCACCCTGACATCAGCCTGAAAACTAAGGCAACTTCCTGAGGACACCTCTGATCCCAACCAGCATGCTAGCTTTCAATGGACAGAAAGACCAACCTTGCAAGTCTCAGTTCAGGAGGCAAGCCTCATCCAGTGTTAGACCCAGGATCACAGAATCACAGAATGGCAGGGGTTGGAAGGAACCTCTGGGGATCATCTCATCCAACACCCCTGCTTGAGCAGGCACACCTAAAGCCAGGGGGCACAGGAACACATCCAGGTGAGTTTTGAACATCTCCAGGGAAGGGACTCCACACCCTCCCTTGGCAGCCTGTTCCACTGCTCTGGCACCCTCACAGTAAGGAAGTTTTTCTCCTATTGAGGCGGAACTGCCTGTATTCCAAGTTGTGCCCGTTGCCCCTTGTCCTGTCATTGGGCACCACTGAAAAGAGTCTGGACCCATCCTCTTCTCACCCACCCTTTAGATATTTACAAGCATTGATAAGATCCCCCCTCAGTCTTCTCTTCTCCAGGCTGAACAAACCCAGGTCTCTCAGCCTCTCCTCATAAGGGAGATGCTCCAGTCCCTCACCATCTTGGTAGCTCTCTGCTGGACTCTCTCCAGTAGTTCCCCGTCTTTCTTGAACTGGGGAGCTCAGAACGGGTCAGAGTACTCCAGATGTGGCCTCACTAGGGCGGAGTAGAGGGGGAGGATAAACTCCCTCAGCCTGCTGGCCACATTCCTTTTAATGCACCCCAAGATACCATTGGCCTTCCTGGCCTCAAGGACACAGTGCTGGCTCATGGTCAACCTGCTGTCCACCAGTACCCCCAGGTCCTTCTCAACAGAGCTGCTTTCCAGCAGGTCAGCCCCCAACCTGTATTGATTCATGGGGTTGTTCCTCCCCAAGTGCAGGACCTTGCATTTGCTTTTGTTGAATTTCATCAGGTTCCCCTCAGCCCAGCTCTCCAGCCTGTCCAGGTCTCACTGAATGGCAGCACAGCCTGCTGGTGTATCAGCCACTCTCCCAGTTTTGTATCATCAGCAAACTTGCTGAGGGTACAGTCGTGCTCTCAGGAATGGTGCTCTGCTTTTCAGGGGTTGGCTCAAGGCTGCTCCCCACTCCTGAGGTGATTTGCTCTCTTCCTCCATTGATGAGGGAGTTTGAACACCCATCTGGTTTTTCCTCATCAGTCTTGGGCAGGTTGCCTGGCCTTGCCACAGCTTGCTGTAACCTCAGCGGATGTGCTGAGGGTCATACATGAGGTCTGTGGAAGAGCAGGAGGCTGAAGATGGGGTGCAATATGCTGTTCTTCATCAAGCTACAGCCCTCACACCCACAGTCCTGTGAAGTGCGATGGCACGAAATGACATCTGTGACTAGACACCAGACCAGAACATTTTATTATATGCTATGGTGTATGGCAGGCTAAGACATGCTATATGGGCCAGGCAACTGGATCAGAAAAGTGAGGCATCATGAGTCTTCATTTAATTGACTCGGAGCTGAGGGAAGCCTGTTCTTTGCAGGATCTCACCTAAAAGTGAAAGGCTCTTTTCCCATGTTAAAACTACTATTTTTTCCCATCCAGAAGTTTTCATATTGGCTTTAAATCAACCACTGCTTCAAAAAAAACAACATTTTGTTTGAATATTTTGCGGTTTAGAGAGTAGGGTTTTGGCTAAATGTACTAAAAAATAAAAGCCTAAAACAGTTAATTGCTGAGAAATAGCAGTACATTTCAGCTGAATTTTTTCTAATAAAAAACGAATAATCCCAAGACAGATGGAATCAAAATGATGAAACACTATCTTGCCATTTCTCTTATGAAAACAAGTTATAGTAAATATGAAAAAAAAGTCTGATATTACAATAATTAAAGAGAATTGGTATAAAATTCAGTGTACAGACATGTAAAGTCAAGGAGTGCCTAGTCCAAGGAATGTTTTGGTATCTGGAAATCAGTTTTCTTTCCGTATCTTTAAAAAAATAGTTAATATTTACATGAAAAAATATTTTTAAAAAGTAATTCTGGAACCATAGATATTTATTTTCAGCAAAATCACTTTACTTCATTTGATTAATAATGGCACACCACATTTTTAAAACATGGCATCAATGTTAAAGCAGTCTTTTTTAAACGAAAAAAAGTGAAATATTCCCTTCCAAGAAGGTCAAGCAATACATTTCAAGCTTTACCTAAGTGGCTTAATTTGTATCTCCCCAAAGCAAAATGTTTTCAAAACAGTCATGTTCTTGGAGAATGTTTTTTATTTGGAAATTTGGAAAAATTGTAAACATCTTTTGCTGGGAAGGTTTCAGCCCCTTCTCCTGATTTACTTAAGGCACACTGAGGCACACCAGCCATGCAAAACAGGCAAAAAAACCTACTGAGGTTGAAACACTTTGCCGCATGTACTGCTCAGGCCTTGCTTACACTTACCTCCTCCTGTGTATTAAATTGCATAAATACCTTTCAACCCATGTGTCCAGGAGAGACGCTGCAGCTGAACGACCACCCTGGGGAGCTAGTATCCCTTGGGCTGGGCCCACCAAGCAAAGCTGTGGGCAGCAGCTCCAGGGCAGGTTGCTCCCAGGATGCCCTGCTTTTTTGCATTTGTCCTCACCTTGTGTCTCACCTTGGGCCTGTGGCAGTCCAAGACAGCAGAGGAGGACCTTGGACACCACCTAGGACATTTGGCACCACCAAGGACCCATGCCTCCATGCCTTCTTCAGAAATAGCACTGGTGGCCTGCCTCTCCAGGCCAGGAAGAAGAGTTCAGTAGCTCCTGCTACTGCCAGGGTGGCTTGATGGCCACTCAGGGACTCAAAAGCCGAGACTCAGCCCCTGCCTCTGCGGTGGTTAAACCATCTTCTTTATGCAGGAAAATGTGCTTGAAACCACAATTTACATTGGTTCAGCTCACCCCTGTCTGAAACCAGAGTAAACTGGGCAAGAGGAAATCACAGCTCATAGCAGATTTTGCCTATCTGCACCAGCCTTATCAGAACGCAGGGACATTTGGTGACTGGGAACCAAAGGCTTTTTCTGAAATAGAGACAGACATAACTGAAATGTTTCTTAAACCACACAGATTTTTTTCTTGGTTCCCTTTATCGTGGTTCATATTAGCTGTTGCTTATTTAAGCCACTCTCTAAGAAGCTACTGCCACTGATATTTGTGTTTAGCAAGCACTGAAGGTTTCCCTAGCCTGTGCTCAAATGATTATTTATATAAGTCTACTTGTTATAGGCAGTGATGTCCAGAAACTTGAAACCAAGAACAAACTCTGAGACAGATCAACTTGCAAGTATTACGACAATTACCCTTGCTGTGTAATGATGTTTAAAACATACAAATTCATCTTTGCAAATGTAGGATAGATTGCTTCAGCAGCTGTGCTTTTGAAGACATTGTGGACTTCTTACTCCAAGCAGACTGAAAATTACTTTCATCATACTGTTTGGAAAAAAATAGCCAAACCTCAAGGATTACTAATGATGAGTAAATAAACCAAAGTTAGCATTCTGGGGAAGGAGTAAACAGTAACAGTGCTTGAGATCTGACGTGGTGACCCAGGCAATGATACTGATCAATGCCTTCCCGGAGAAGGAAAAATTAGAGAGTGTGGAATTAGAGACACCATTCAGTTTAAAATGAATAGAGTCTTAAGAAAACAGAAGGGAACAACCTTATAATGTTGTAAAAGGGCTTTTTGTTCACTCTGTACCATACCTCCTTTCATTGTGCAAGGCTGTTATCATCTTTCATTAGCGGCCCTTTTGGCATAAAGTTTTTCTTCCATGAAACATGCAGATTTTTATGGACCAAATTAGGACCGTTAAATTAAAATCCTGGATGTTTGGCAATGAAATATGGCTGAGGAGAGACGTTTAAAAGCACACAAGAAACGATCAAATCACTTGGCAAAAAGAATAAGCAAATAAATACTTTGTGGCTGAATAAATATTATGTTGTGTTAGCCTTCAGGAACATCAGGAACAAGATGGGCATAGGAGAGCCAATCTAAATTCCCTTCTCACTCAGAGGCAACCACATGGAGGTCTAGAATGGGGTCTCCTCTTTTCTTTAAAAACTTGTCAGTATATTTTACTGAAATATTCATTACATCTGGAACTCAAGTAGCCACAGCTACTAAGCTGGGGAATGACTATTGCTTCCTTTCACTGTGGGAATCCTGTAGGATTACCTACAGCAGGAGCCAGCACCAGCAGGAGCACCAGGGCCATCCCAGAGTGGTCTGCCCATACCAAGGCGGCTGGTGTATGTGCCTGGAGAGAGGCACCTATGCAGAGGAGGTACAGACCTCCTCAAGTGGAAGAGTGAACTGAATGTGGGTCCTCACAACCTCTACTGGTGTCCCTGCCACCAGTCCAGGGGGACAGGCTCCCATGATGACCCCTCTCATGCCTCATGTGGGGTGTGTCCTTCCAGACAGCACTTTCTGTGGTTCCTCTTTGTGATCGATGCTCAAAATGGGGGTGGGAAGAAGGTTCAGCCCCAAAATCAAACTAGGTTAGTGGATTAAAGAATAATGATAATCACTTTTGGTGACTCTCATGGCATGCCCTGCTCTCCTGCAGCAAAGGGCTGTGCAATACTAGTTCTTGCTTATGAAAAGCAGCAAGTCACAAATTCACAATTCCTCCTCTATTTTGACCACAGTAAGGCAAGGAGAAACATTAATTTGGCTTTTATGACAGATTATCCATTCTTCTAGCAGTGCTTCTTACCAGCAGTGGAAAAAAGGCAGGAAGAAGAGTATTTCTTACCCACTTATCATGGTAGAGAGCATCAAGAAACACTTTCAGCTTGAGAAGGAAGAAGAGGAATCCCCAGGGACAAGTAGGAAAATATGATGTGAAGGACTAGAGAGCACATAGTTTTTACTGGAATGGGCATGCAACAACACCTACAGAAATTCTTACATAAGAATTATGGCACCCATGTTGAGGTAGTACTAGTATTAGATTTGTCTTGACAGTTACAAAGGAAGGAATTGGACAGGCTGGTTTACATTAATTGCATGCAGCCAGAATGAAATCCAAACCAGCAATTCTATATACTTAGTGCTTTCAAGAAGTTAAATTACACAAAGCTGAAAACAATTATGAGCCAAATTATTTCAAAGAAAGAATTTAAACAGTAAAAATGTGAGCGATAATTGGGAAATATTTAAACACAATTTACTAAGTGCCCCAAAAGGCACATTCTCACATTGCACAAAAGAGGTCAAGTGGAGCTAAAAAGAAAAGCAAAACAAAACAAAAGCACAAGCTGGCTTAAAGAGGAAATTAAATCAGCTTTTGTAAAAACATTCTCCCAGCAACAAAATATTAAACAAACCAAAACCACATATAACATAATGAATAAGGAAGGAACTGCTGATAACTGTGTATCAGACACCAGCAAAGGTAGATGACAGAAATGGGAGTCAATGGGATACAAAGGGGCGTGTATAGCCATCAGAATCATAGTGGGAAGGGACTTCTTTTCTTAACTGTATTAGAGGAAAAAGGTCTCCTAAAGGTAGTAATTATTCACTGTTAGATGGTAAGAGTGACAGAACCATGATTTTGGGATTTTAGGATTTTTTCTTTTTTTTTCCCCATTTGCAGGAAAAAAAAAGTTTAGTTCTGTACTGTGCTGACTTGGGTGCTGGTGAAATGCAATAATGACAAGATTATGAAAAATAGATGTAAATAAAGTGGAAAGCCCACATCACTTTCGATCAAGTGTCTCACCTAGGAGTTAAATTTTTAAATACTGTTTCTTCAGTTTGTTAGAGTATCAAGAAATGTACGGGATAGTAAGAAGGTTAAAGTTTGGCCAATTTTCAGAGAAGGCGACCACGGGCAACTGAAAGAATTACAGATTTATCTGCCTGGCACTGAGCATATGCAAAATAACAGAATAGCTGTGATGGGGCTGAGTTATAAAAGAAGTGGGAGTAAAGAGGAGGCAGAAAATGCAGTTGGTGGCAATAGATACGTGAGGAATAGACCCTGTCAAACAAGCACACATCTTCTTTCTGTTAACTTTACAAATGTTGATAAAGGTCATAACGTAGTCACTATGTACTTACATCTCTGTAAGGCGATTTCAATTTAGGACTGAAGAACAGGGAAAAAGCAATACACAGAAGAGGCTCAAATTGGTGCACATTAAATACATCAAAAAAAACCTATCCAAAGTAGCACTGTTCAGTGCCTCTGAGACAGGCAGCAGGATCCGGGGGACAGTGCGTGGTAGGGAAGGTGTGAAGATGGGCCTTTTCTGGCTGCATGCACAGCCCTGTCAAGCCACAGGTCCCAAGTCAGGCCTACTGTGCCCCTGGGGTCTTGGAGGATGCGTATTAGGAGGGAAAGGCCACACTGCTCAGCTCGGCAAGCCGATGGAGATGTTCTGCAGGATTTCCCTCTCCCACGCTGCACATGTATCCACCT
This sequence comes from Phalacrocorax carbo, assembly GCF_963921805.1. Lineage (NCBI taxonomy): Eukaryota > Metazoa > Chordata > Aves > Suliformes > Phalacrocoracidae > Phalacrocorax > Phalacrocorax carbo. The sequence continues at coordinate 15,191,503 of NC_087514.1, read as the reverse complement.
TTATGCACTATACCCACAGTAGCACAGACTGTGTGCTTAGTTACAAAGCTGGTCTCTGAGTACCTCAGGAGCCCAAAAAGCAACTGGAGTATGATCTACCCAAGGCCATTCGTGTTAAACACTGAATCCAGGCCTCCGAATTGCATGCCAATGCCTGGTCCCCACAGCCAGTAGGAGTGGATCAGGCAGAGGTAGACAGCATGAGTGGGGCCAGCACAAAGCATCCTTTGCCCTCCATGGCCAGCTCCCACAATCTTCAATTTGGCGGGGCCTGGGACCTTACACAGGCACAGGATCTCTTGGGTTTTGTAGGCTTTCTGCCAGTTCAGTTAGCCTCTAATGCAGTCTGACACCCCACCCTTGAAAGGTTATTGACGTCAGTGCTAGCACTCACTGGAAGTATGCTCATCTGCCCTACAAGAGGCATCCTTAAATTGACTGCGAAGTCCAGACTCCTATGCTAACTTGATCCATGGCATTTACAATGACTTCCAAGAAATCAGGCCATGAGAAGAGTGGCTTTCAATTGCTGTGACAGATGGTATGTGTTTTGCTCACAGCTGGTTGTATGTGAATACGTTATGCTCTTTTGAAAGGATTTGGCTGAAGAACAGAGAGAAATGCTACCAGTTTGCCTCATCCTGGCTGCTGAGCTGCGGGTCAGGCAGATTCATCCATGGGGAAGGGAGATGGCGTCTTCCCTGAAAATCCTGGGAAGGGGAGAAAACTGTCAGACAGGAGGATGCTGTGAGCAGAGGGAGATGCTTTGGCAAAGGGGGAGCCCTTTGATGGAGCAGAAAGTGGGACGTGCAGTGAGGGGCTTTTTCCAGATGCCCGGAGGGGACCAGGAGGGCTGGATGCAATTGGAGAAGCCAGTATGAGGTGGTAGGACTAAGCCCAGGCTTGAAGGAAAGGACCTGTCTGTAAAGATATAATGGGCACAAGCAAGATTTGTTTACAAACCTTCTTAATTTAATCCCAGGTTTTCTTGAAGCTTTCTTGCAGTAATTTATCTTCCAGTAAAGCCTGGCCATGGAGTTCTCAAGCTCCTCTGCTCACTCCCAGGATAAGGCACAGACTGTCCCAAGAGCACTGGGTATCACCCACACTTCTCACAGGCAACATCAGTCAGAGTCAAGGCTCAAGCCCAGACATGACACTGAGGGCTTTTAGCCCATGGCCACAATTCTGCCCTCTCCAGACAAGTTTTTTTTTGCATTTAATATTACTCAGGAAAAGAAAACATTTCTGTATTGCTTAGTTCTATGAGAAGACTTAAAATAATATTTTTGTGATCAAACCTCCTCAGAAACAAAAAGACACGAACAACCAAAGAAATACTAAGACAGTTGCTGGCTAGAAAAGGAAGAAATATAACTACAGATATATTTCTGCAAAACAAGGCTTTGCTGTCTGTTTCTGTCACATTTACAGTACAGCTCAAAGAGGAAAGAGCTACTGGGAAATGGCCAGTATGTTGGACTCGTTCTTAAAGGTATCTTCCAACTGAAATAATTCTATGATTCTATGACCCTGTGATGCCAGGCTGAGGAAGCTCATTCCTGGCTCTCCACCATGAAAATGCCCTCGGACAGTGCCAGCCAGGAGCCATTTCTTATAGATCAGACACAAGGTCTTTTTTTTCTTTTGCCTGTGAGATGGGATTCCGAAACTGTCATGCATGTACCCATATGAATAAACCGCAAACACATACATGAGCATAGGTTGATCTGCCTCCTCCCTGCCTTGGTGCTCAGCTGGTTAGAGAGCTTCTGCTTCTGCTGCTGTCACCCCAGTGGGAACCCTCAGAGGGCAGTGGGGCAAACTATTCAGAGGGGCACGTAAGACCTGGAAGCAATGGGAACTGGAAATATAACCCTATTTCTGTATAGATCTACACAGAAATAGAGACTGGAGAAAATGCTCGCTGAGCTTTTATTTGCAACCACTGTGTTGCTTCAAGGACTGATGATGCTGATGGGGTCTGCTGCAGGGGCTTCCCTCAACTCTTGGGAATTTTTTCCCTTATTAGAGTGTTTGATGACCAGTCTCTTCTGTGAACTCTCTCATCTCACCTCCTTAACTTGCCAAGATGGCTGCAACAACATTTTCCAGAGAAAGGCAAGGAGATGGTGGAGCAAAGTGTTTGGGAACCTCTTGGAGACTGTTCAGGTATGCCTCTAGATTTCAGTCCTATTTAGGCTTACAGTAATCTCTCACTCTAACAGTTATTTCAAGGAACTTTGCTCAATGAAAATTTACTACCTTAAATCATGCCTTGCAATGCTTAAGAAAATTTTAGTGGGGAGACTTGCTTTACTAAAAATTTTAGAAAAAATTGAGGATTTTTGTGTTCTGAATTAGTCTTTTAACCTGGAGAAAAAAATTGGGCTTGATTTGAGTCTCCCCTCTAAGAACAAAAAAACCATGAGCTGCTGCTTAATTTTTCATGTTTTGAGGTCATTTTGTTTTCTTACACATTAGCTTTATTGACATATTTGAACAGATTTAAAACAACAGATCAAAAATAGAGCAAGCTGTATATGTAAAACAGGTATATGAAAACATGCTAGCTTGATATTTATATCTTTGGTCTGGATGCCACTTAGCATTTTGCAACTTTAACACCTGTTACGCATGTATTTTATCTTTTACCTCATTATAAACAGAGATTTTAATTCAACATCTAAAGATTATTTAAGAACTATTTTGAGTATTAAACACTTACAAACATTTAAAATTTCACCTATACTGAGAAGAAGCCAGTTTAGATGAATGTACCACTTAAAAAATACAGGGGAAAAAATCCAGGCATTTGCAAGTTAAGTATGTGTTTTCAGAAGAGTTAAAGAGATGCTTTATTAAGCTTTGAAACCAGCATCAGCCCACACACTACAGGGAAGACAACATCCCATATCAAGACAGTAGTCAAAATGCCAAAACACTTTTCTTGACTTCCTGGACAACCTCAAATCAAGGAAATTTATCTAACCAAAATAAAAGGCAAGTCTTACATAATTCAATAATTTATAATACCAAACATCTCATCAACAAACCAAGATTGCTTGCTTGCTGGCTTTGTTTTTACTGACAGCTTACTACCTGGTAGGCCATGAAATACTAAGCTCATTGCACACAAATCAGCCTTTTAATCACTGCTGATTTGCAGGCACACTTAGAGACATGTAATTATTTTCTCATTTCCTTTTATATGCTAGTTTGCATCATCAAAGAATGTAAGAATTTACTGCAGTTTAGGATACTTAAAGAACAATGAAATAAAAACCAAGAAGCCCTCCGAACCCATGCATTTTAGAATAAACTCAAGCTCATGGAGCAAACAATTAGTATTCCAGCATGCAGAAGTTATACAGAAATGGAACAGGCAAGTAGATTTATACATATAATTTGTAGATGACAGATATACTTATAAAAATCAAGGTTGTTTTCTACCATACATTACCATTTCTGGAAAATCAATCTACATTATTTTTAGTACAGGTTAGGAACTGGAGTAATGATTGAATGATTTGCCAAGGACATGGACAGACTTGGAAAACTGGAAACTGTGATTTCTTTCCAAAGGGAACATGTCTCATAGTCACAGTTGATATCACTATGTAGAAGAGTTCAGTCCTATAACTCATGGTGTAAGAGACCAAGCATATTTTAATACAAAGCCTCCTATTACCACAGTAACAGGAATTATCCTTGAGCAGACTTTAGTTAAATCTGGAACCTACGCTGGGACTGCTGTAGGACATAGCATTCTACACTTAGAAAGTGCATTGTAGCACTGTCTAATCCTCACAATGCTCTAGCAAATGTACATAAGATTATTACTTGGCTCTGCAGAGGGGAAAGCAGACGCAGCAGGCAAGCCAAAAGACATAAAAAGGTTTGCAGTTTATAAATATTTTTTCCAACATCCCAATGCACTTCTCCCCCAAAGTAAAACCCAGTGTAGTAAAAAGCTTTACAGCTTTAAACAGGTGCTCAGTTACCCTCAAATATCAAAGAGATTTAAGTATACAGATGTGAGATAAGCAGACTTAAATATCCTGCTGTATTACACCGTGACACAGATTTGATATGACTGAGTGAATCCACAGTCCAGTAACAGGCATGTGTTTAAAACCAAGGCAGTTGCATGGTACAACATATCCATTGTACAATAAATACCCTAGTATTTCGCCCAGATGTTCTGCAAAGGGGCAGGTGTCTATATGAAAAAGTTAGGAAAGAGTAGAGATATTGAGAAGATTTTTCTCCTTTGCTAGCATACTGCTTTATCTAGAAAAACATAACTTTTTAATTGCAGTTTAATCATGCTTCCTGCAGCACCTCTTCTTTTTGCAGCCATGAAGTTTGTCCTGGCAGCTTCCATACTGAAGGCTTGGACACTGCTGCCTCTCAGTCATGGCTTGCAGAGGCTCTGGATGAAGCTCTGGTCCCAGCAAACAGTAGATGACCTGGGCATGATGTGTGCATCTGATCTGAGACCCTGGTATGTTGAGGATGACCCAGGGTGCTGAGCTGGTGGCTTCAGCATGTTCAGAGCATCCAGGAGTCCCTGGCAGGCTCTGGATGTGCCATAGACAGTCTGTCCCTCGTTGCACCCATCTTCTCAAATCCCAGGCTAAACTATAGGAGATGACTCTGGAAATAAACAGTACCAGAGGAAATATGTTACTGGCTCTTCCTCTTAACTTAACCAGCCTTGGAGACTCCAGAGTTTTGAATAACTAGCCAGGCCAGAAAGGTGTAACTGTTACTTAACGTGATTTGATCAATTTTGTTGTAACAGACAGGTTCATCTGTCCCCACAAGAAATTATGTTGTGCAGGATGAAATATTCATCTTTTCTAGAAAGGTCTGGAGCACTGAAATTCCTTTTGATTGGAAAGGAATGTCTTGAAACTGTTTTACACTTAAATTTTACTAATTTGAACAGCTTGGGTAATCAGAAGAATCCCAAGTTTTAACCACATGTAAGACCCAATGTAAAACTGATCTTGTTCCCTCAATAAATGCAGTTAGTAAATGGCTTGGCAATGCTCTACCTGGAGAGGGAGGGCAAAAAGTATTTCACAGTGATAGAGTTGTGATCTAAAGATAATTTAGTATAAGATCATCATGAAAGGCAGAAAGAGATTAAGCACCTTTCAGAGGGAAATAATGCTTTTTATGTTGCAAGTAGAGGGTATGAAAGAAAACACAGGTTAATCAGATAATAATAGGAGCTTTTTCGTTCAGATGTTAAGCACATTTTGAATAAGAGATTCTGCATACGCTGACACTTGCAGTGAAGTGCTGCAAAAACGGCTTCTCCTGTTCTTTCAGCCTTGCAAATATACCCACTGAAAAGGTTAAAAAGTGAACAGAAAAAAATGGCATTGCCTAAAAGGGGCTTGGTGAGGAGATACTCAGCTGGAACCAAGGTGTGAAACAGCAAAAAAAATGTTGGGTGCAGGGAAAAAGTCCCAACAATGAGTCGTGTGGGGAAGGGGAACAGATTGCCAGTGAAGTGTTTAAACCCCAGCCCTTGGGTCATTTCAGGTGAAATGAGAAGACACTTTAGGGAACACCTGCACAGGCAAGAATAAGATCATCTAACAGGGATTTTCCAGGAATAGTGTCTCATACAGTGGAACAGGCTGAAATTGCATCCTATCAGACCCATCTCTCCTCATGGCTGGTTGTTTCCTTTCAGAAAAGTGCCATATACAGGACGTACAAAAATGTACAGATGCCAAAACATACCCCCAGTGTTTGCATCTTCTGCTTCCTCCTGACTAGCAGGTCTGTGATCCATCAGTTTATGCACATTAATTTGCAAATGTCCTCTTAAAGGACAGCGCTGGGTGGAACATCACCCATATTTACAACACCTGTTGGACCCAGATTTTTTCAGACCTTTACCCAATGGTTATATAGGTTGAAATAGGTCCATGGAGATGAAGGTTGTTGAAGGGAGGAGATGACACAAATGGCATTATCACATTAGCAGGCCAGAAATACTTGGCACTCTGGAGAGGGGTGTATTTTTCACAGACAGTATTCCCAGCAGTTGCATCAAACACTGACACGTACCTGGACTTAGGCAGCTCCTGAAATGCTTTGCTGAACAGAGAGCTCAGCAAAGTCAGGGCCCTATTTTCAGGGCTTATGAGCAAGTAAGGAATCCTACCGGAGTCAATAGAAACTGCCAGTACCATTACAAATCAAGTCATGTGGCTTACTGAGCAAATATGTAGTCAGGCAACTGCCTTAAAACACTAAAATAATGACCTCAGCACATGCAAAGTCCTGATGCTTTGGACTGAAGTTCTCCTGAGCAATAAATAGTTAGAATCACAGAATCATAAAATGGTTTGGGTTGGAAGGGACCTTTAAAGGTCATCTAGTCCAACCTCTCTGCAGTGAGCAGGGATATATCTAGTCAGAAGAAAGCATAGCAAAAAAAAAGTTGCTTAACTGCCCCACTGCAGGTAAGGACAGACTCTTTCATACATGGTTATGCTCTACAGACATACTCATTTTTACTTTTCATGAACAGCAGTAGAGGCTTACTTTGTTAACACCTGACAGCCCCTCAGCTGAGTCCCCAGTTATTGCTTCTGAGAGCAGCCCCAGGATGAAGTGCTGGGAGATGGGCTAGGCTGAAAGCACTCAGAAGCTTAAGGCTGGTAAGACCACACCTTTGGGTAGCAATGCATTGTTTAACAGGCTCAGCTGCCTCGTAGCACTACAGGACAAGCCTGCACCAAGATGGGTAACTGGATTAGTTCAAACCATTAGTAAAGGTGATTTAAAATCATTAGGCTGCTTTGTGTCTGAAGCAGACCAAGGCTGTGAAGGATCATCTCTCCTAATTCTAGCTGTCCCACATGGAAACTTCTATAGTCCCCACCAGATCAACTCAGTCCCTCCATCACTAATTACTATTCCTTTTGGTTTTCTAAGTAGGCATATCCTGTGTTTCTTCTCAACCCATTTCCAAGTAAAAAGAGCCACATAAGTAGATCTCTAGATTTTAAACTGTTCAGTGAAATAATCCGTTACTCAAACTGGAGGGGGTTACTGGGGAGCAATTCTGCAGGCAATGGGAAAACAATAACCCTTGCAGGGAGAGGAGGCAATAATTTCTTCAGCCAACTTAGTGCAGCTGAAAGAGTCTCTGTCCAAAGCTCAGGAACATCACATGATCTGCTTCTGCAATGCCAAGAAATTTAACCTTCTGTTGGAGGTGGTGACTTGTTAAACCATTCCAGAATGTCCCACAAGAATATATCCTTAGGCAAAACCCAACACTAAATTACGTGAGGATGGACTAAGTGGCTGCTGGAGAATTATTATCTTTCTGCAAGCTTTATTTGCTGGTACACATTTAATTATGAGAATGGAAAATATAATCCTCTCTATGACATCCATACTATAAAACTAGAATTAAGCAAAGGTGCCCAGGAAATAAAATGTAGGCATGTGCTGCCATAAAGCTAAATCCATAAAATACATACAAAAATTAAGCAAGCCTCTTTTCCAGGAATCAGTTGCAACAGTTTCTTTTCTTATTCAGAAGAATGTTCTTGCAGCTTGAAAAAAAAAAAAACCAAAAACAGAAAACCAACAAAAATACATTTTGGGAAGGAGTGGGTAGATTATTTAAATATGAGTGAGGAAGGCAAGCTTCTTAAGATAAGAATAACGTTGATACAAAAGGCATAAAAAGACATAATCTGACCATAAACACATTTAGGCTTGTATTTTTTTATCGTTATGGTTCTTGTTCTAGCTTGCAGTTAGAGCAGTGAGGCCAACAGCGTAATGCCACCTGAACTACAGCTTGTTGCATTTCTTCCTAGTGCTTTCCTAGACCAGTTGCCTTCGGTGTCAAGTTGGGATGCAGTGATCTGAAAATGTCTCATTGCTGAAAGTACTTGTGCACTCTTTTGGGTGAAATTCAGAAGGGCAGACTAAGACTGTGGAGTTTTGGATACCTCTTTCTCCGTCAGGTAATGCTTATGACACAAGCAAAGCTCCAAACTCTGCTCCATCCTAGGCGAGCCTTGTGAGACTTACTCAGCTCACACCTGATGCTGAAATTTTGGGTAGGATTTTCCATGCTTCTCCATATATTCAAAAGCTGTAACAGTTGCACAGGCTAGAAGCTTCAAGTCTTTTCCAAGCCCCTGTGATATGTGCTGTATTGTCTTACAGATTACATGCCTTGAAGCATTTGCCCTTATGAATACACATCTGCCTTTATATATTCCAGGGCAGAGAGGGTACTGGGAAGCACTGAGGATCTCAGCCCTTCTCTGCCGGCCACTCTGTGTAGTGACTCCAACACTTCCAATAGACCATCCTGGAATCTGGGATGTAGACCACAAACAGCCATGTCATGGGTGTTAGCACAACTGTATGGTTCTTCCCTCTTTAGCTATATAGCAGGAAGGAAACATACAGCATCAGCCCCATTAAAAGCAAGGGGGCTGTTACTCTTCTCGCCCTTCCCCATTTTCACCTCATCCTTTCCTACTCCCTTATAAATGTGCTCCAGATAACCGACAGTTTTGTTTCTCATGTACAATTAAACACTGTTAAAAAGCAAGCAATTGCCTATGCGGAATCAGAATTTTCCTGGAGTGCTGGACAAGGACCACAAAATTGACTCATTAAGGAACCATCAAAACTTTTCCCCAATTTGAGTGCAAGATGAAAATTAAGTACACCAAAACATCTGAGTCACATACTTCTCAAACTTGGAAAACAATGACACATAAACATGGAATATATCTTAATTACATTATTTAATGTACAACTGGAAGGTCCTTATACAGACTGCTGGAGAGAACCTGGCTAGGCCAGAGCAGAACAGTCGAAGCCTATGCAGGACAGCAGACAGGGAAGAGGGGGCAAGAAAGACAAAGTAACAGGCAGATTATCAGGCAGTCACCCCAACCTTGGAAAAGAGATGCAGACAGCATCAGATAGGGCCAAGGGGAGTGAGATATAATAAGGTCATCCCCCAAAGACCCATAAAACTATGTAAACTACTTTTTTTTTTTTAATTGATTGAAGCTTTTCTCAAAATGAAGATTCCAAGGATAAAGTTTAAAACTGAATTAAGAACTATAGCAGATTTGGGGTAACAACTAGAAGAATAGCTCATGATTTTGACCACAGGAGGGCTCCCAGGTTTCATGAATGCATATGGAAACCTTTTGACAAAGACTAGAAATAGATCAGGAGACATGAAAGATGACAGCCATGGAGTTGTACCCTTAGTTCAACCTGGACACCTGTTAGGCCAGTTTAGCACACTACATATAATGGCTTTCTTCTTCAACAAAATAGAGAAACAAAAGAACTATTTTTTTGCAAACTTCTTTTTCTCTAGTGCCATACACGAATCATCATGAAAATGTCAGGTGTTAGACCCCTGAGGCAGCAGTGTTTCTTCTGGTGTTACCAGTAAGGAGAAACTTTTAAATTAAAGGGGTTTTTGCTAGTGAATAATGTTTGGGTATTCATTTTTTCTCATGTGGGAAAGGACTACCAGCCTCTGACCAGCTTGCAGGCCACGCAGACTAGATACAGACTGCCAAAATGTAACACATCAGCCGTGACCTGGTTCCTACTATCTTTTTCTCTAGGCTCTGCCAATGCAGCCAGTAAGTAGACCACAGACCAGAAATTCAGCCGGGGGCGCTTGGGCATGAAGAGGCAATGGTGGTCAAGGCAGATGAACATCTGATTAAGTGAGGTGGGTAGGGACAACTGTTCATATGGTCGTGCAATGGAGGAGGAAGAAAAGGGTACAGTTGCTGTTGACCCAGAACACCATGTCCCAGAATACCCCAAAACACATCCCAACAGACAGCTAGAAACATGGAAAAGACTAAAAGTACAAATGACAGTGTGCATCAGGAAGAGAGAAGGTGAAACTACAGCCGTCACCAATGTTGTAGGGACTTTGTTAGGTGAAAAGGGAAAGATGGTCTGCCACAATTCCCACTGAAGGCGATTCTGAGACACATCCTGACCTCTGATTTGTCTGGATTGGGTCTGAACTTCCCAGTCCCAGAGGAGAAAATACTTACATTACTAATAGCTAATTTTCTTATTTATTAGTTATGGCCTAGTTGCTCATAACCTGTGTGGGGAATTTCTGGTTGATACATCGTATCTTTGATGTCCTACCCTCAAGGACATTAAATGCCTCCATACAAGGCCACGCACATAGGTATAGGCCACCACCTTAAATACTCTGAAGAGGGTTTTTACCTGCAAAAGCTGGACCTGAGTTTTTTATTGTACTAGAGAAGAAACTGGAAATATATCAGGATCTTCCACATCCTCTCTCTGCAGGAGTGTGTAAGACCTGACAGACCTAAGAGCTGGGAGTGCTGGTGGCAGTGCATGCTGTAGAGATATGCATGCGCACAGAAAATGCACTGGCTTGGCTAACACTAGAGCTCTTTGGAGATGATGAACAGATCAAACCTGAAAGAAAGCAGGGAGGCCAGAAAAAAAAAATCAAAATCAAACAAACAGTGATAAAGAGATAAGAGAGGAAGTTTCCCACTTCAGGAGACAGAATAGGCCCAACAGGTTGAAGGTCCAGGAGATGCTGCCAGAAGGGAATCGGGGCTGCGGAAGATTTATTTGGCAGGTTAATGAAATCCTTGTTTCCTCTGTATCCAGCCTCTTCTGATACATCAGTCCTTCATGTACAACAGCTGAAGCAGTTCCTTACTTTCTGCACACAGCCAGGAAGCAGAAAACTTCTCAGGAAAATATCTCCTGAGAAGGATTTCATCCTTTTCTGGGGAGAGTTTATGACGACAAATAATCCCACCTCTTTTCTAGTAAATTCCAGTTTTAAGGTCAATCAGTTACAGCTAATTGTGTGCTAATCACAATTACTAACTTTGCCTGCTGAGCTCTCCATGGTGAAACCTGCAGATGAAACCAGGGTGACCTCCATCTACTTTCCCATACCATATTTAGAAAATAGCAGGTAAGGTAAGGCTCCAGAACAACTGTACACCAGCCAGCAGGGCATGGATCGTTCTTTGTGAGGGCAGGTCTGAATAGGTTACATCCCAAACTTTTGACTTGTAAAGGCAAAAAAACCTGTGGTTTTGTTTACCACAGTTGACTGCAGCAATGCTGCTTTTTATGTCAACATACATTTTAGTAAATGTTAGCTTGTACTCTGTAGTGACAGGCTGTTTGCAGTAACCTTGGGAATACTGCTCTTATCTTGTATTTACACAAGTGCAAAGAAAGGAGATTAGGTATTTTTCCACAATGTTTAAAATGCCTTTTTTTTCTCCTGTCTTGAACAAGGGCTGAACTTTAAACATTTCAAACACATACGGCCCTGCTTGTAAGATGTTCAGTTAACACAGTACTAATCATTTGCTGGCAGGTCTATCCTGATCAAAGCATATTTGTATTACCATGGGTATACTGTGTATCTCAGGTCAAGTGCAATGGTTGTCTGGGACTGCATCGAGGGAAATGGAAACTAGGGTCACAAAACTGAGCTGGACTAGGACTACAGATGGGTTGGACAAATACACATTGTGGCACCCCTCTGGAGACAGGGGAGGACTCTGGTAAGGAACCAGGCCTATCACAAGCATTTTGATGGATGGGATTGATAGAAAACTAATTCAGCACGATTTAGTGTTCCCAAAGGAAGGAAGGAAGTTTTGTTTCTGTAGCCCTGTATTCAATTTTTATTTCAGCCTCAGTGATTGTTAGGCTTCTGCTTTACAAAACTTACCGTGTGCCCTCCGACCAGTGGTAGCACTACCAAAAGCATTTTAAAAATACTACATATCAAACCCCATGCATGCATGCTGTGACCAGCTTTACCTGGCTTACCGTACACATGTCCTTAAATACTCCTCTGCCCTGGGAAAGCCTGGTTTTCTCCCATCTCTTTCTCAGGGCAGAACAAGTACATTTGCCCTCCTGTGGGTAGGGGGCTTACAGTTTAAAAAAAAACCAAATCAAACAACAATCCCTAGGATTTTCTCATGCTGCTTAGCACCATGAGCAATATCTCCTCTGTCTCCTGCAGAGAGCAGCTGAGGTAAGCTGCACAGCTCTGTAATGCGAAATTAAAGTTAATTAAAGATGTTTGGGGTGGATGTAAGACTGAAGGGAAAGATTGTTGGAATGTCAGCTCCAGCTGCTAGAAATTTGTTTCTTTCAGGTCAGATCCTGCACTCTGTCCTCACTGTACAGGCCCTGACTCTTCTGGGGTTCATATGCTGCTCCTGCAACCAGCAACACCTTCAGAGGGGAACTCCTTCAACTTTCCTGAGAAGTTTTCTGCTTCCTGGCTGTGTGCAGAAAGTAGGGAGCTGCTTCAGCTGTTGTACGTGAAGGACTGATCTATTGGAAGAAGCTAAATGCGGGGGGAACAGGGACTTCATAAACCTGCCAAATAGCTCTCCAGCCGCGAGTCCCTTCTGGCAGCATCTCCTGGACCTTGAACCTCTTGGGCCTATTCTGTCTCCTGAAGTGGGAAACTTCCTTTATTTTTATCACTGCTTTTGTTTTCTGGCCTCTCCTACCAGAACTGTGTGTTTTCATTTGTTAAAGTCTTCACACAATTGGTTGACCAACTGTTTGCATACAAAGCACTGAGAAGCAGGGGACTATGGCAGGATTGTTTTGGAGCAGCCTCCCAGGGATACAGCAAGGTTGGCCTAATTAGACATGGGCATTTAAATTTACTCACACAATACCCCTGTGAATACTGGAAAACCTTCACAAGCCAGCACAGGTCTGACCATTATATTTTTTAATTTTCTTGTTTATCTGGAGCTGAAAATGCCTTATGACACAACACAAGCTGATCTGCTATTACCAAATCAGTGCCAGTGTCCAAGCAAGCTGTTGAACGCTGCATCTAACACCATAAGGGAACTAAAGGCTGGAAATGAAGAACAGGGAAGTAGCAACAAGCAGAAAGCATTAACCTAATCAAGCTGTTAGCTGACCAGGACAGGGTATTATCAGTGGTAACTGAGCATATCAGTATGGCCAGTATAGGATGGTGACTTTTGCTATAATTTTGCCATCATAACCATTCTGTTGGTCAGGTTACTTGACCTGCTTCCAGTGCTTATCTGTTAAGGATATGCGACTATGAAAAAGGGGTTAAAAAAAGTAACAGTTTCCTGTGGCAGGGATATTCCAGTTGCATAACTACCTCTGGAGAATTTTTCCCAGAGCAAAAGGACTTTGTGAAATATGCAGGACACCTATGGCTCTTGTTGCCTTGACAATTGCTCAACTGAACTGCCTTTAACTCATTAAACATGCCTCAAATTTACATCACCAATTGCAAACAGTAACTACCCAAACCCTCAAAACTAGTGTTTGCTCAACAGAAAAATTCAGTGCTTGTTCTCCTCAGTGGACCTCTTGAAGAAGCCAGAGTAATATCAAGAAAAGGAAACCTGTAACAGAAGCAAGTGATATTTCTTATTTTCAAAATGGTCTAACAGGAATGGAAAGCAGAGGGGTTCCTTCCTACACACTGCCCTAAGCTAACATTCACTGTGATGAATATGAAAGGGAAATTACAAGTTTCCTTTAAAATGCCTGTTGTTCCTGCAGAGCTCACATTGCTTAGAGGGATTTACAAGGGTTTAGTTTTGCACTGGAGCTTTTGTGTTGATAAGACATTTTTCAACAGGAAAAAAAACCTATGCAATTTACAGAAGTCACCACAAACATTCCCCAGCACAGCTACCTCTGCCAGCACGGTAAAATAAAACAGCAATATAATACAAGAACATAGGGCTAAGGGCAAAGAGAAGTAAGTAAAACAGAAGTATGTTACTAGTATTCATTCTCACATTCCCCTACACACTAATCATCATTCTTTAGTGAAACCAAGACAGAGTTAAACTGTCTCTCCCGACTATCATCACTCATTGTATTTCAAAAGCAAACTTCTTTGAACAGAAGAGTATCTTTTAGAGCTTAAACGTTCCTTTGCTATAAATGTCATCTTATTCTGGAAGAAAATAAAAGGATTGTATAATTTGCTAGATTGCATTAAAACAAACAAACAAACAAACAAAGCAACAGATGAATGTCAAAGGAACACAGCAGTGGTGGTCTTTAGTTTGTGAACAACCACATTATACCATCACTAAAGTCAGTGTTGGAGGAATTAGGTCTTAACTAAGAACTGTGTTAAATTCAGAGGAAATACCCTTTGTAGCACATGTAAGAATGTAAAGTTTATCATGGCAGGAAGCCTTGCCAAAAGCTTACAGAAAAATATTTCTGTGCTATCAGACAACCACAAGAGACAATTTTTTAAGTTGCAAGAATAGAATGTTTCCCAGAGCTTTGTGCAGTTATTAGTATTTCCATCCTAGCATTTATGGGGGATTTTAAAGCATTAAAGTTTTATGCTCTTGTAACTTAAACAGAATTTGGCACCTAGACTAATAAAATTTTATCTACTTATCACAAGAACTTTATTATCAGTGTTAACATGATTAATTCCAGTTTACCACTTTCTCTTAGATGGATGCTACAGGGATAAAAATTGCTAAAATTGCCAGATTAATTTTACTTAGGAGACCTGGTTATTCATCTGCATACATGGCTGAGATGCTTTCCAGCCCTTCCTGCTTCCCTCCAGCATTTGCAGCCTTCGAAGACAAAATAGACACAAACCGCTGTGGTAGAGAGAGGGAAATCTGTAACCCCAAACAATGGTTTTGTAATAGTGCCACTAGTGGGTTCAGCCTCAAGAGGCATTCTAAACAATAATTTATCTTTTACGTCATCTAACTACACTGACACTCTACACCATATGCCTTCTATAAAAGCTATCTGAGCCAAATCACGCCATTATCTAGATGCCAGTATAATCAGTGACACTCGTAGGGGCTTGCCAGGATTATGAGACTGTGACTGCACAGATGTAGCCAACAGAGACTTCACCCACTTGATCAGGTAGATGATGGTTGTAAATCACATGCACTGTGTGGGGTTCACTGTACCAGAAGTCATGTAGTGCAATCAGGCCAAGGGGCTTCCTCTGAGAATAAGGGCTGGCATTAAGCCTCAGCCTCAGGGAAAACTCTGCAAATTCTGGCAGAGATTACAAAAATCAGATTTTATCCTCCCTGGTAAAAGCCCACTGCTGGGTGTTCAGCAATGTCACCTCCATCAACATCTGCCTTACCTCAACTTCACTCAAAGTCAAAGCAAAAGACAATGGAACAGGTATTCCTAGGAACCAGCCCAGAGCAGCAGTGGTGGAGAAGGGATGTGACACAGCCTACCTGGTGACAGTGAATGTTGTCACCTTGCATCCTCCCCACGGCCCCAGAACAGGGCCTTGTGGCCTCAAGCGTGGGGTACCCTTGGTAGCTTATGACACCAACCAACCTCCTCTCACAGCTTTGCCTCTATGGCAAAACCTAACCAGTAGTGACTCCTATGGGTGTCTGGCTTATGGTCTCACTGCTGAGTACCACAGCAGGGCACCTGGCCTCCTGGCAGTCCTCCTATCAGCAAACCTAAGCTCTTGAGAACAGCTTTGCCCAGTGAATGAGGGCAATCTGGCAGCACTCAGCTGCCCACAAGTCCCTCTGAATGTCCCTGTGAAAGGAAATCAAAACACATTAAAAAAACTGAATGTGTGGTTTATTATATTTAAGATGCTATTTGTCTATAGGGTTAAATAGGGTTTAAATATGTCTGTCACATAGTTAACAGTAAATGAATGTAATTTTACATGTTCAGTATTTTGATACACAGTACAGGACTACAAGTGTGGTAAAGGAGCATGGGAAATTAATATTTCCTTGACGCACATATCAAATCTTGCAGCACCACTTAAAAGCTTGGAGTAAGGACTCAAGCTGCAGTATTACAAGCGCTACTAAATAAACCAAGAGACATACCTATATTAAACATTAGAGAAACAAAACAAATGACACAAGGGTTTAATATTTAAGATTTGATACAGGATTAAAATACTAATATTTTTAATGTCCTGGTTTCAAATTAATAAATATAAAAACAATATAAAAATATACACCAGTTGAGAAAAGGATGCACTGAGTAAGGTTAGAAAGCTAAATTTCACTTTCAAACGTATGCAGGTATGTCTTTAGGGAGAGGATTTCTGTGTAGCTGCGACTGGTCTTTCGGAAGAAGTCCAAGCTTGTGAGCTGTTCAATGTCACGCACACGTGCAGTGTGCATCTTAAGAAGATCTTCAACCCACTTTGATTCATCCTCCAAGCTCTGAAATGTAACAAAAAGTTTTCATAACATGCCATGTCAAAAGTCAGCTCTGAAAGAAAGCGCAACTTTTCTGAAAATTGGGTCCATTTGAACAATCTCTGTACCTTATTCAAGAATGACTGAAGTAAACAAATTCCAAGAAAACAGATTTGAATCTTCACATGCAAGATGATTCCTACAGTTTTATTTTGGGACCCATTTTAGGGTGGGCTTCAGACAGTGACCATAGTCATCTGGGAAAAGCTGGCCCCATGTTGCAGGTGTTTAAGAACAACCCTATGCTTTTAGAAGATCCGTCAGTCACCACATATTTTTTTTATCTCGCAGAAAGAGCTCCATATTAATCAGTTGTGTATTACCAAAGCCCAAACTCTAGGCTGTTTAGCTTTGAACCCTACTCCTACATGTTATTGTTGTTTGACCAGCACTTCATCTAACACAATATTATTTTAATCTTTCCACTTTACTGTTAGGAGACCATTACGATTCATTACACAGCTGGGACTATGGTTTATGTTGGTACCTGTAAAATCCAGTTATTAGAACACACATATTATTCACTGGTAGAAAAAAGACACTCATTAAACACTTCCCAATACAAAAAAACCACATCACGAAGGTGATGCTGCCAGAGTGATCACGGTCAGGTTGCATGGGCGTAATCTCCCTTAGGGGACTATTCCTGCTGCATGCCTTGTGCCAGCTCCAGCGTTTACTGGAGCCATCCACAAACTAGTGTAACTCACTAACACATCGGAAAATCAGCCCTGCAAAACACTGCAGTTAGTGGCTGTTTGAGTGCGTTAACCGGTCCAGTGACATGTCCCATGAGCATTGCAGCCAGCCCTGGGGACTGCACGGCAGGGAGCAGACGTGGGAAAAGGGCTGAGCAAACAGGACTTTTCCCCCTTTGCCTCTCAGGCTGGTATGTCTACACTGCAGTCCAGGAAGCAAGTTAGGAAAGGACGGTTGTGCCTCTGGACATTTGGACCCCATGTGTCTTGGGAATCTTGCTGATAAAACTATGTTTCTGGGCTTACTCTTGAAAATGAGCCCCTTTCTGACTGTTTCAGCCAGGTCCTCCTATAAAGTGACCATTTCACCTTTCAAGACTAAGTTTCAACAATGTCAGATCCTGGAGTAGATGTGCCACAGACCAGGCTGTGGGTCACCCCGCAAAGGCCAGGAGGGTGAGCGTGATCATTTGCACAGAGAGGACATGAAGTACCAGCTAGGTCACAGCTGGCTGCTCTAAAGTAAACGTCCATGACCCAGTCAGCACTTGTCTGTTATGAAGCTTTTCAGCTCCAAACCAACTTTCCTCTCCATCTCGCTAGCAACCTGAGGTCCAAAACCAGGTCTGGAACATGAAGAGAGAGATGCAGCTTAAGAGGGAAAAGATGGGAGCATGTGCTGCTTGCTCCACTTCGTCTGAGGTGTCACGCTCCAGGAACGCCACCTGGCAGCACACGGCTGCAGGAAGCCCCCTGCTCAGCCTTCAGCCTGGTGATCAGGTTGGTAGCCTGCGAACGGGCCTCAACAGGGTCATTACTGCAAATGCAATCACTGTGACACTTTTGTTGTCTTCAAGCCTTCCTTCTGAGCAGTAAATCTGCATTTTACAGAACTCAAAGGGAAGTCCCAATGCTACAAAGCTCACTTTTTTAATACAATGAGGACTCCTAAGAATCTGCAAAAGATCTGCAATATGAATAAATCACAGGACTGTGAGGTTTGTTTTAAACCAAGTCCAGTAAGACAGCATTTGCATCACCCCAGAAAATCAATCAACTGGTCCAGGTTTTAGTTTTTCCCTTCCACACTGATGGCAAAAATTTCTGCTAAGATGGGAGCTTCTCAGGTGAATCGGCAGATAGAAGAGAAGGAGCTGGGTATACTAGTTATGCACAATCGTAAGCCACCATTACAGCACAGCTATGGAAAAAGCAAATCCTAGACAGTGTCAGAGGAGTTGTGTCCAGTGGAAGGAAAACCATTTTCATTTTGAGAGCTCAGCTGGAGTACTTTATCTTATTCATGTTCCAGAAAAAAAAAATAAACTGGAACAGATGCATAGGAAGGCTACCAAACTGCTCATCCTCTTATAAGATGGGCAAAAAAGATCCTGTGTCTCCCATGAATAGAGAAGTATATGCCTTGAGAATCACCATAAATCATCACTAGGGCAAATCCTGAAGTCCAGTGAAGGACTATTTAAGCCATAGGAAAATGTTGACACAAGAATAAATGGGTATAACCTCACCATGAATAAACACAGTTTGGAAATGGAACAAATTCAAATGAGAAGAGTAGTGGTGTTCTCCAATGGCTATGTGAAGAGAGAGAAAGTATGTGCAACAAGAGCAAAGCAGGGGGTAAAGCTAATATTTCTTCAGATCTTAAAAGGAAGCTGTGGAGAGGTTAAGGAAAAATTCTTATATTATCCCATGCATTTAATTCACGAAGCATGTGAGGTTTTACATAATCAGTTCTTTGAACAAATTGGATGAAACACCACATGCAAAAGTAAGACTGACACAGTATTTGAATGGCAAAATTTTGCCTTACTGTATTTTCATTCAACGTCTACATTTAAATATTTTTGGAGTGGTTCTTTGCTATGTAAAAAGCATAAACCAATATCTGCTAATGACCTTGTAGTAAGTTCCTCCCAGAACTGTAAATACATGCACCATAAATAGCATGACCTACAAAGAAAAGAAGCCTGGGTTGGAATATAAGAAGTCAAAGAATAAGAGATGCCATTATTCTAAATAGTTCATCAAAAAAGATGTCAGCAGTTGAAGGCAACCATGACACACAGCATAGGAAGGAAAAAAATTTACTTTGTCATAAAATTACATATGGGCAGAGATACTAGGACAGAGGCACTAATAACTGCCAGATTAGTAACTTCCAGATCACCACTGGACCTTGATTCAGAGGAAAGCAGTCCAGAGAAATACCACGATGAAATATATGTAGGACTTTCCAAGACTTCTGGTGGAAGGCATCTCTGCCCAAAGCAGTTAAGAGTCTAAACAGGGGGAAGCCAGACCTGCTCAAGAGGGAGGGATACTGCTCCAAAAGCGTGGTTTTAAAAAGAGGGACCTGAAAGCAGGCGATGTTTGATGAATGAGAAAGAGACAGTGTTCCAGGTGAATTGTGTACAGAGTTGGAATGACTATTTCTGCCTGTAGCTGGAACAGGAGTCTTAACTTTTTGTGCCAATACAAAATTCATAACATTAATGCGTTCATTCAGGAAACGGTCTCCTGGCAGCCTATAGTGAAGTGTCTGTGTGCAGGAATCCGCACAGCTGTGTAATGGGAGAACAAGTTCAGGCGGAAGGACAAGTCTAAATACAGCTGCCTGGGAGGACTGCTGTCCTTGCAGAGCGCCAGAGCCCACGGGGACCCAACCGCTCTCCTGATGCACGATCAGCTGCTGAGCGTGCGTGTTACTTTCTGCAGTGCTGACCAGACCGAAGCCTTTGTATTTCACCAAGATTCTTACACTATAGGATCCTGCATCCTAAAGACAGGGAGGAAAGGAACCAGGAGGGTGTCTGGTCACCTCTGGTAATGAGAGTCTAAACTTTTCCCTTGAATCAAGACATGTTCTGGAAACAAGAGCTGGCACTTTACCCTCGGCAGGTTTTAGCATATAGTTTTAATACTGTGTGGGTTGGATGTAATCATGCTGTCTGACACACCCAGACTGCCATAGCAGACAGACTATATTGTACCTGCATATGGAAACAGACCTCAATAAAAACATCAGGCTGGCTGCCAGCACAATACGTCTACACACACAGCCTCCCCCCAATCTGCTCTGAGGTTACACTGGCAGTGTCTGCCAAAACACAGAAGCCCACAGGTTGTTTACTGCCCACCTACTGTATGTCAGCTCTTCCAGACAGTTTTAGTTGCAGTAATAGTTCCATATTTTCTCTGATATCATGGAGGATCACTTTTGTCTAATGAGTTGAACATGACACTTAGGAGTCCTACTCTGTGCTTTCATTCAAGACATCAGTGAGCACCAGTATCGAACTGTAACGGGGTTTTACATGTCCCAGGAATATATATACCATGGGGCTATGGTAGCACAGCAGAACTTACATTGCAGCTCTCATCATTGTCAGGCCGGTGGGGAAGGATGTAGGAGAGAACGGAGAGTGGTCCATCACACTTGTCGGCTGGCTGAGTGAAATCTAAGCAGCTGGTTATGATGGTGTAGTAATGAGTAGGAATAGGGATGGCACTGCCTTCCACAAACCTGGGGGAATGAAGCAAACATTTATCCACAAAGTATAAACCTGTTAGGAAGAAGGTTACACAAACAGCATGGAGTTTCCTCCCCTACATGTGAGGACACACACATTGTTGAGATGTGTTTGATTCCTAGAGACTGACTGAAAATGAGCATTCAATTAGTTAATGTTTTGATACTGTGTTATAGAAATACCACACACCAGTGCAGAAAGGCTTCTTCGGTTCAAGGACAGAGAGAGAAAGCATTACTGCCTTAACAAAAGACTTGCGTATCTAACTCAATAGCACTGCTACCATTTGCTCTGGTGTCCAGCTGCCAACTCTTAAGTTCTGGAGAATTTTAGAGAACACAGATTATTTGGAACATAATTTGGCTTCATCTCAAGGATGAATGAACACTTAATTTCAAAGTTAAGGTGAACAGTTACCTGCTGAATTGCCATTTTCTTATTTTTACCACTGTCCTACCTACAGGAACACTCAGTCCTGATGAAAAATAATTTTACAAAGAGCTAGAAAATTATACCTCCTCCCCAAAATCTAATGATGTGCAGATAATGAATTGTTTAAGATAAAGGCACCCTTAAGAGAAGCAACAACAAACCAATTTAAAGACAAACTCTTACTGCTTTATTTTGTCAGGAGTGTCATGTAAACCATCATAGTCGTAGTCAAAGATCGGCCCACTTATAACATTGACTCCATTTCGTTCAGTGGCATATCTCTTCACCAAAACCCTTTGGAAATAGTTCCATACCTCTACGGGGGGAAAAACCAAAACGAAACAAATAAAATATGCCAAAATTTGGATAAGCCAACACATGTTGAAATTATAAATGATTTTCTTTTCCTGAAAATAAAAATCCAGTCAACATCATTCACACAATGGCAGGGGAAATCAAAGACTAAGCATTACAGATTTACTGCAGCTTCATTCAGTTTGGTCAGTAAAGCCTATTCAGACTTCTTTGTTCTCTGTTGATTTTTTCCCCCAAACCAGCGATAAAGGAAATGCAGGGTACCACTCCCGGGCTGGCATTGCTATAGACATTGCACAGAGAGCTTGCTGTTCCTTCACCAAGCAGTAGAAACAGCTATTCACACGCTTTTGATGTTCCTGTGAACACTTCCTTTGTCTTTCTTATCTAGTTACAGGGAATGGTGCTAAGTTTTATTTTAATTCTAGAAAAGAAACAGCACCATGATTTAAAGCAAAACAGAAGCATTTTAAAAGAAATGGACATACAAAGGTCATATTCTTACAGTTAAATCCTCCTTGGATACAAAATGTCTAACTTTCAATTAGGTGCTGTCAAGGATGACCAAATTATGGCATGGCATCTCATTACAGCAACTTTTGGGAAGTGCATGATAGCCTTTCTCCTACCACACCCTCCTCAACCTTAACAAGTTAAGATGCTTGCAGAGATGGGAAACACACTGGAATTTCCAGTTGCATAATTTTCCCCTTATGTTTTCCTTTTTATTTTAACAATAACAGAAGTGTGTGTAAACAAAGCATCTCAAACTCGTAGAAGTTTAACATTTCTCTTGCCAGCTCAGCTTGTTAAGTCCATGGTTCCCCGGTGGAGATGGCAACACCAGGCTCAGCAAGTTCTCCAGAACGTCTTGTCCTAAGACTGCTCAGTGCCACATGAACTCCCTGCTCGGGCTGACGCAGAGAGTCCCACAAGCAATGGTCCAACAAGAACCTCAGCCGTGGTAACCACTTGGCAGTACCACCTCCAACTGCTCGCTCCCCCAGTGCAGCCGCCTTAACAGTAAAAATAGCCCAAAGAGGAAAACTTTCCCCCCTCCCCTTGAGTTTTCCGGCTGAATCAGTTCCTCACTTGGGTTCTCACTGCAGCCACATAGACAGCAATGCCAGTGCAATAGGGGGCCAGCCCAGGGGCATCATCCTGCAGCTCCAGCAAAGTGGGAACTGCTTAAGCCAGACTCAATACAGAAAAGATGGATATAGAATTATTGCCTGGGAGGATGGGACAGTGAATTAAAAAAACAAAGCAGACAAGGGGGCCTCTGCAGCCAGCACTGCCACCAAAGCCAGCATAGCATAAAACTGCCACCTGTATTTTTCCTGCTAGAGAAAAAGCTCTGGATAATGAGCTTATAATCGACCCTCTACATTGCAACCCACACACATGTAGTGGTTCGTAACTCCCCAGGAAAGATATTAATTCCAGCATTTGTTCTCAGGGAATCCTTCACCCGCTAGACAAAATGAGCTGCTGGTGGTAGACTGTTCTCTTGTGATTAACATCTCAGCTAATTTTCTTAGACTAACATTAACATAAAGAGCATTTTTATGAAGTGATTTGAGAGTGGGAAATCCCCAATAATCTTACACTCTGTAATCAGTTAAGTGCCTTTGCTCAAATTTCCAGCAAACATCACCACTCGTTCCTACTCAGAGGTTTTTCAGTTAAAAACACTCTTTTCTGGTTAAAAAGAAAAAGCCTCCCATAGGCTTTGATGTTTATCCAAACCTCTCTGGCCTAAAATCTGAATTGGAAATCACACAAGAACAGGCTCTTGAGATTCTTCCAAGGCTTCTCAATTCCTGCCAAGCCAAAAATGCCACCAGAATAGTCTGATGGTTT
The DNA here is from genome assembly GCF_963921805.1 of Phalacrocorax carbo. Classification (NCBI taxonomy): domain Eukaryota; kingdom Metazoa; phylum Chordata; class Aves; order Suliformes; family Phalacrocoracidae; genus Phalacrocorax; species Phalacrocorax carbo. The sequence continues at coordinate 15,168,295 of NC_087514.1, read as the reverse complement.
TCCTACCTCTTGGCAAAACTAGAGAGAAAATGGATGTGCAGACAAAAGAAATGTTAATATTATATCCCTGCAGTGCTGAACGTTTCAGCCAGGTTTAAATTATTCCTCATTTTCCATGAATTGGTTTCCTTTTCCTTTTTCTTTATAGGTAATAAATATGTTTGGTCTCCCTCTAAGGGCATGAATAGAAAATAAAAAATAATCACTTGTCCTTGAACTACAACAACATGCTAAGTACACACTCCCAGGCTTGTGTACGCTCCCAGGCAGCTCCAGTGGAGACGTAAAAACATGTTGCCCATGTACATTCTGCACTAGCTTGGGCTACAGACAAGAAATTCTGAATGGTCATGCACAGACTGAATTACTGTAGCATGAAGCAAAATTGCTAAACTACAGCACATCTGTGCTCTTATCTCAGCACAGCACCAAGGAAAATAAACCCTTCTGAAAGCTTAAACCTTTCTTGTGGTATTTTGCCTGCCCATACCTACAACTATACAGGTACCCACACGCATTATCTGCTGGCTACAGGTAGCTGAACTTTACATCCTAAATTTCTCCCGCCAATCCATTCCACAGTCCAACACATGTATCATCAGAAAAATAAAATGTTGGGAAAGAGAAGTAAAGCCATGGAAAAGGCACTTACTTTTGAAGGCAGGATACATTGGAATGATATTTGTTATTAGAAAAGCATCATATTTTGCTTCTGCAGAAGAACTTAATTCTGAAAAAATAGATCAGAAAAATATTAATAAGATGAAGGATCAGAAATTCAAGGAACATAAAAATATTTTGAAAAATGTCTTCAGAGATCAGCCAAGGGGAATATTGTCATCTAAACAGCAATCTGAATGCTATATTCAGAAGTACACATTAAATGTATAAAATTATTCTTTAAGGCGACAGCTGGGCATGAAGAGTAAGGATTTTTTCTTTGCTTCAACTGTCAACCATTTCAAAGTATTTTCATAGCTCTCATATTTTTGCAGTATCAAAAGTCAGAGAGCTGCTCTGCAGGCTTTTACAAAGAGGCAATTTCCAAGGAGAGGAGTGCAGGATTATCTTCTAGTTCTGAGCAAGCTTCTGCACCAGTAATTTCATGTCTGAAATCCACCATAAATTATTTCATCCATGAAGTGAGGAAGGCAGAGCAATGAAGTTCACAGCTGTGAGGCAGTTGTGCCCCTCGAACATTTGCTAATCCCAGAAGATCGTTGCTCCAAGACTGCACCAATGTAACTGCAACAGCAGAATCCAGGACACTCGTTTACACAGGTTTCCTACCAGCACTGTTTCTACAGGATGGTAGAAATTTTTACAATATGCAAAAGTCTAGTATGGATTTATAAATTAAATATATGTTTATTTCTCTGCTGTTTGAATAAAAACTAAAAACTCTGACTGGATTCCTAGTTCATATAATCTGGTATCTATCCACTGACTTTTAAGGGCCAGCTTTTGGAGACTGTCTTCTAGCTCGTACTCCTCTGTCCAATTCTTTGTTCACCTTTATTTTTATTAACTAAACTGCAACACTTCACTTTTGGTACATGAAGCTGGGCACCAGTTTGGAGCATCTCTTGCAGAGTTGAGGGACCACAGTGTGATGGCAACTTGTGGCATAGGATCCTTGGTCCTCAGCAAGTGCAGGAAAAATAATGTATCTATCCCATTTAGCCCCATATATGACACCAGTGCAGAAGCAGCTCCTCTGAGAAGACATCACAGAGGAAGAAATCACCCCAGAGTGGGGAAATTAAAACATTCCTACATATATTCTTTCCCAACAGCCTAAAAAAGACCAAAACCCTTAGTCTGTTTGTATCTGATGGGAAGGTTTTTCATACCTAAGGTTTTCCTTAACAAAAAAGAAATTTACAAAACCTCTAGGTATTAAAAAGCTATTTGAACTTACGGGGAGGGAAAAGGAAGCCATAGGAGAGCTGTTTGTCGCCTCTGTAGGCTGTGCAGCTCTGGCTGTTTCCTGGAGAAATGCGGAGGTCAGGCCTCACACAGCTGGCCAGGTGCTCTGGGACACCTGATACCTCTGCCTGCATTGAGGAACAAACACAGAAATGACAAGAAAGGTAATTCTAGCATTTATAGCCAAAAGAAAACAATTTCATAGAGTTGACATTAGACAGAACACCTTGTTTGGAGTAAAATGAACTACCCAGCTGTACAACCGAGTCCTGCTCCTGTACCTGCCGCAGAGCCCCTCCTTCAGGCAAAGTCACCATGGGAAATAATTCAAATGAAGTAGCTGATTATGCTATCACCATACAACAAACTCCCATCAAGCAAAACTTAGAAAGAAAATGAAAACAGGAACAGAAAAATACAGCTCTTCTGCCTTAAAACTCTTTTCTCATGAAGGAAAAAAAATGGATTTTTGCAATCCTTTCAATGGTACTTGACATAGTTTCTGGTGGGAAACTCTACTTAGGGAAGGCTTAGTTTTAGGACTTCAAGAATAAAGGTACCAAACAGGTTTCCCCAGGATTTTTAAAGCAATTTCCAAGACCAAAGACAGCACTGACCTGTTTGGAAACAGTGTAAGATGTCCAGAGAGGCATCAGGAATGTTTCGCTGTAGCCACTTTCAAAGTCATGGTGATGCAAGATGTTGTATTTTGTGCGGTACAGTACTGCGGGGCGCCCATATAAGAGGTGCTTCTCTAGAGATCAGAAGAAATTACATTTAGATTTATTATTGAAAGCCTTAAGTATTAAAAAAGGGGGGTAGGCTTTCCAACTCATGATGATTTTACAGCGATCCTTAATGGGATACTGACCCTGAATAACTGCTAAGGAAATCTTGTAACAGAGAGCAGTTCTTCAGTGTTTTTGGTTGTGATCCCCCTTCCAGGCTCTCAACCCACCTTTAGGTTAAAAGTCCCATCTGCTCTTGAAATCTTTTTGGTGTCATAGCATGGAGTGGGTGTTTCTCCAAACACGGGAGACTCCACAAGGATCTTTGTGTCCACATTTCAGTCACACATGAGGTGAAAAGCAATTTATTGTACCTTTAAATCTACCCCTACCTTATCACTCCTGCCACTTTTCTCCAGATTTTCTCTCCTTCCTATGTTTTTTGTAAAGTCCCTCACAAAAGGGAGGCAAAGGTGCTCACTCATTAGAAGAGTGGTTTTTTCCACTTGGCTAAACCAGATGGTGTTTTGAAGACTGATGTGCTGTTTTCTGTCAGTAATATCACGGAAAACTAACAAACAAAAAACCCTTGTCCTAACTTTGGCTAAAAAAAAAAGACACCTCCAACTCTGCAAAACTTGTGTTTCTTCTGTCTTGTTGATATGTTATGGTTAAACATCACTAGGTCCCTCTGATAAGCTTGCTTATAAAAAGACAAAAACATCATTGAAAGACATGAAAAATAAACTTCCTGGCTAATCTTGCATTGTGCTGCACAGTTTATTGATTTTGATAGCCATTTGGCAAACAGGTTTGACTCGCTTTTGGAAATCAAAACATAGACACAAGGAAAGCAGCCTAACACAGTTCACAGAAGGGCATTTAACCTGAAAGAAAAGGGCATGTTTTATTAGTGTTTGTGTCCAAATAGAGGATATTTTAATAGGACACAAGAAAGAAAAGTAGAAAAAGCCTTGTCTAAGGACAAAGATGATAAAATTGCTTTGTTCAAGAGAAGCTGCAGGAATCAATTTCTTCTGCATGTGAATAACAACCTTAGCTAAGTATCCCTGGTGCACCATGCAAGAGAAGGGAATTACTAACTAAATGCAGGAAGATCCCTGAACAGGTGCTACAGCCTGTCATAAAATACAACAAAATAACTTGCACATAGCAGAAGTCCTTGTTGTTTAAATAAGGGACACATCATTCCACAGACAACTTAGAAATGAGCAAGTGAAATTGGTTTAAATCCTTATATCTTAAAACACATCAAAATACTGTTTTTATACTACTGAAGAATCATCAAAGCCATAAGCCAAAACAAAGATGTTGAGATATCTAGGAGCATAGTGTTGAGGGTGTTTTTTCCTCATTCCAGAAATTGCCACAGCACAGAGTAGCTCTTCACTAATTGAAAAAATCAGTTTAACAAGACGAAAACTGCAGAAAGGCAATTTAACTCACAAAGAAAAGGAATAATTTCACCTCTAGAAATTACAGGATAGGGGGCATTGCCTGTTCACAACAGGAAAAACTGCAGAATTATCTTCACAAGGGAATTTAAAAAAAATCTCCTTAGTCATCTGAGCAATACAATTTGAAGTATGTCAAAAGTCCATGTCACAGAATCACAGAGTGGCAGGGCTTGGAAGGGACCTCTGGAGATGATCTTGTCCAACCCCCCTGCTTGAGCAGCACACCCAGAGCAGGGGGCACAGGAACGCGTCCAGGTGGGTTTTGAATGTCTCCAGGGAAGGAGACTTCACAACTGTCTCCACAACATATTTAAACTCAAAACTTCAGAATTTGCTGATTTGGACAGCCGTTATGGTGAGGGGAATACTGTGAACTGTTATACTGAACCTGATCACAGCTGTGAGAAGGAAAGCTCTGCTTTGCTGTGCTTTCAGTCAGTATTGCTGCTCAGAAAAGCAGTTCCCATCCCCTCCCCTCTGGTCCTATTGCTACGTTTTAACCCGGACCACAGCCACACAGAACTCAGCGCTGGCATACAGTAGGGAGGGTGCAGGAACGAGTGTCCAGGAGAGCAGAGGATGCTTTCTCCTGGGAGTAACATTGACTTGAATGTTAATGAGGGACAGAATTGATCTAAGCATCGCTGAACCAGCAAAGCACTCCTGCACTTGTTTCAGTGGATAACCTGCACCCTAAAACCCAAGCATTAAAGACCCAGTTAGGGATTGTCAGAGCAGCAGTACCATCCTTTCTAACACTGGCCTGGTGAAACCTAAGCCTGAACAATACTTGTTAGACATGGTGTGCAGATAGAGTCTGGCTTCTACCCCATTTATCACTTGTGGTTGAGTGGAGCACTGCCTCATGCTCCCTCTCCTTTCTTCATCTCTCTGCTTCCACAGTGGAGATTAAACTTCTTAACAGTGATGGAAAGGAAGTGCTAAAACTCCTATCACTTTGAATGATACTTTGGTCCTGGCTACAGCAAAAGATAGTGTGCACTTCCTCACATGAGCAGTGCTTAGTCTTCCCCAAGTATCTCATGTACGTCTATATGCTATTTTGACAGTTACTTTGAAGAGACTGTTTGCTATGCATTAACTAAACCAAAGCAGGAGTTTGCCTTGTATCAATGAGGCAAACTAACTTGCAAAAAAACCCCAAAATAACTGTTATTAACTAAGGCACCAGGCTCTTACCTTCTGTTCCCTTGACATGAAAGCGCTTGTTGAGTTCATCCAACTTGTTCTTCTCAAGAATAGAAAAAGGAACAAGATTAGGATCACTGGAGCATTCTGACATCTCGCTTTACTAGGCATCTAGCAAAACAAAACTAGTGCTATAAAACACTAAAACTTTTTTTTTTGTTATTTCCTGTTTTACAAAAAGCCATAATTGTTCCAAAAGGGCACAAACACTATACAGGAAGGACCTGGGAAATTCTTACAGATCAAACCCTCTCAAAATAGATAAAATGGCTGCACCTTTACTAGGCAACTACGTTTGTAGGGAAAGCATCAGCAGATCCTAAACACCTACTTTATCATCACAGGTACATCCTATATCAAAATCTGATGCAGAAGGTAGAGCAACAGGATAGAGTGGTTTAGCAACTTCATCTGGCACAGTTGGTTTATAGACATTGACTCTCAGCAGGTGATTTAAACTTCCGTGGGTGCCATTATTTGGAGCAGGCTTTAATCCAAGCAGGTCTATGAAAACACCAAAGATAAATGAATGATGGTTAGGTTGCAAATGTGCATGCAGAAGCATCTCTACTGAGCTAAGCCATGTATTTGCAATACTGTTTACACCCATGACATGTTAATGAATGTTTTTAATGTAATATAAATACTAATCTTTTGTCCAAATCATAAAATTGCAAATGCTGTCTGAATAGTATGGTAGCCTTTATGACAAGAAGGTTAATTTGCATCAAAAAACTGGAAAACACTTTTTTTATAACTACTGCTGCAGTTTCCGTTGCAAATGCGCTGTCAATAAGTAGACTTTACACCAATCACCTGCAACACAGTGTTATTAGCCACCTGCTTTAGAGATAAGGGATTATTGCCTTTTTGGTATTTCATGTTTGAAAAAAGAAAATAAGTGAATTACACCTTCTCTAGAAAGATTTTTTTACCCTGGAAAAATCACTATTAAAGAAAAGATCATAGTGAATATCTGTACCAGATTCTGCTTCAAGGCTGCAATAGGAGCATAGGAAACATAATCATACCAGGAGATGCCATCAAAAACTAAGTGATGCCCCATGAGACATGCAGGTGCAGAAGCAGTCTCTGAACAGAAACCTCCTTCCTAGACTGCTGAAGTGTGGACACCACATACTGTAGTGGTGTGTATTTGGCCTCTGCCAGGCTGCACGCAACAAAATTCTGGTAACCACCTTTATTGGCCAGTTGTTAGAGTAGAGCAAACTGAGGCTTCTGAGAAGTGCCTTCAGCCCTCCTGGTCAAAAGGTAAGTTCTTGCGAAGGGGGACTGGGGAAGGGGCACTGGGAAGGAGTCAGGGCATGAGCTCATGGTGCTAAAACAGTGTGTTTCTCTTGCAGTTTCTCAAGAAGGTAGCTTACCACACATGACGTTGTAAAGTTCAATATTTTCAAAAGGAGGTACTTTGGTCTTGTATTTGAATGTAGGGCCATAACCTATAAAGACAGTCTTAAAAAAAAAAAAAAAAAAAGAGAGACGAATACAAAAGAAAAGCATTAAAAGGTAGGGGTTTTCAGTGAGTATTTATATTTTAGAGACCTCCAATTTCTTCTGCCTTCAATGACCCTCCCAAAAAGGTTACTGCATTGCTCATACCTGCATGCTGTTTATCTTGTTGTCATAGCCATGGTCTCCGTGGAAGAAACATTTTCCCGTTGGCTTCTTGTAAACATCCACAGCTTTCCTAAATTGAAAAATTATTAGAAAATTTCCTCAAAGGAATGGTGTGTAGGAAAGGTAGGTATGGTGGCTGACCTAACAATATACTTTGGGGGTAGAAGGGATGAGGTTACAAGGTAGTGCCTTGCTTGTCTTTCTTGACTAGGCGTAGTGGGGACTGTAGGCTCATCCAACAGGCCCAGTGTTTCTCCCTCTGCTCACACTATACAATCTTAAGGGCCAACTCTTGCTCATTGATAACAACCTTAGCATCTATTTACTTGTTTTCTCAGACTTTCTTATATCACATCATCTCCTACAGACTGCAGGTATTTTGAACCATACTCTTCCAATCCTCAAAAAGCCAAAAGAGGCTTATGAGAAAGCACTTTTGTGATGTCACAATGCTGCAAATGTCATATAATGCTATAAAGTGCTTTCACCTGTTTGCCTTCCACCCAGTAAACAAAAATGGGGAGCAGACGCAAAGCTGGAGGGAAAAGAGAAAGATTGTAATGAAGATAAATAACTTAAAAATTAAGTGCTCTATCATAGGAATGTCAATTATTTGCTTGTTAGAATTTTTTTTTTTACAAGATATGTGGAAAAATAAGTATTGTGTCATAGGAATTATAATTACCAACTTGCTCCTGAGTACTTTTTACAGTTTTATGAAGGCCATGTGCAGGCAATGCACAGAAAGGACCCAATTATCCTACAAGTTAATTTATTCATCTGCAATAAAATGATGCTCAGCCAAAGTTTGATTTTGGCCTCGTAAATTACTAGTTATGGCAATCAGGTGTGTAACTATCATTTTCCTGGCTGTGAATATACAATGAATTACAGTTACATTAAAAAATAAATTAATGATGAATGAGATTTCAGAAAATCTAATGAATAAATAAGCCAAAGAAATTCTGATGTAATTAATAAGAAATTACTAAATGTAAATCAACTTGGCCTATCCCATCATTTCCAGTAAAATTCTTAAAACTAAAACTTTTATAGGCCTGAAACTCAAGAGTATGATTCTTTGAAAGTACATGAACCCTAGCCACAGAAACTGTACGGGGCAACCAGCCAGCCAGCTAGTGGAGTTATGCAAGAAAGCAACTAGGGTTTCTCATTCACTGCTTCAGCAAAGTGATCCTTGCGTAATTCACAGAAAGATAAGCACAGATGTCAAAAGGCACTTACAACACCCCGTGTGTTTGCCTGGCAGCTATATGGGCAAAAAACCCTACTATAATTTAAAGCTCATAACAGACTATGATGAGCCAAAAGCTGTGTCATCTTCCAAGAACTACTGAGTCGTCTTTATGCATAAAGCTCCAGCCATTCTCATACTGTAACATGCAACATGTGTCAAAAGATCAAAGCAAGAAAAAGAATATATACTAAACCAGAAAGGAGTGCACGATTCATAAGCAAAGGCTACTCCTCTCCTGTTCACTCTATATATATATGTGCCAGCTTGGTTTTCCTTGCTCAATTTTTAGCTAACTAAGAATATTAAAAATTGCCTATATTTTATAAATGAAAATTCAGAGGCATATGGGGAAGAACAACCCAAAACAGGATTTTCTTTGAGCTAAAGCATTCTGGGTTTCTGTGGATTTGTTTTGCAACACAATATGCTGCCGGCACTTTGATGGCCACCTTGACATACCCTTCCAAATGTTCTCATGCATTCACCCACTCTGCCAATACGGCCATTTTTCATTCCATTCACCCTTTGCATCCACTCAGCCTCTCGTTCCCTAACATCCCGTAGTTACATATTCCTTCCTCCCATATTCCCTGCTTCCTGCTTGGAATAGGCTTGCACCTCATTAAAAGAGTTTATCAGATCGCACACTTGAGCTAATCAGTCAAAAACCACACAGCTGCTTGAGGAAACCAGTCTAGGTTTCTACCCTCTATCCAACTACTCTTTCTCCCAAATTTTAAAACAATTTTGTGTTCTGAGCCACATCTCCCTGCAGCAAACGTAATTGAATCTCACCAGGAGTTCAAAACTCCTCTTGCTCACGGGATACAGGAGTGGGATTGCCCCATCTGTCAGCATCCCAGGTGTCTCATTTCCTCAGGTAAAAAAGGCTGAAAATCAGGATGGAAACAAAAGCAAGAGTTTACCTTGCCACATGCCATTTGCGATCCACCAGTAAATGGACATCCTCAATTCTTCGGTTGTAAGCATAGTGCAAGCGTTTAGGCAGGTGCTGTTTCAAGTAAGGCTTGAAGTGCTGGTCTGGCTTTCTACACTGAAAATTAAATGGTTACAAACACACTGCTGTCAGTTAGCTTAGATGCGCGTAAAACCTTGAACTACAGAAATCAAACTGTTAAGGTCATTATTGATGAAGCCTTGAAAACAAAGTGTACACCTAGAGTACATGGTCCGGCCCTTTCTGTGCTGTATGTACATAGGACCAGGACCCAGGGAGTCATTCAAAGATGTATTTGTAAAGCTTTATTCTTATGACAGTCTTTTTGAAAGCATCATGCAAAACATCACACACACTTAGCTCACAGATGAAGCATTTTATTCTACCTGTACCAAAGCTTAAGTTTCAGAGGAAAGATGAATGCTTAAAATGTTTTGCCTGCAGATATATTTAAAGCCATCTAGTTACAAAATTTGATTTTTTTAATCAGCTTTTATTTTAAACACTTTTTTCCATTAAAAACAAAGTTATAGTTGAAGGCTATCAAATGCACTTTTTTAGCGTCTTCAAAGTGCTAGTAAAATATTTACCCTAAAAGATTACTTTCCATTTCTGAAGGAACAAATAAATAGACTCAATTCAGGGAGTCAAGACAGTCAGGGAGATTCTGGCTCTGCACTGCCCAAAAAGGTTAGAAAAGCTACTACAGCAGCAAACAGTGGAATTTATGACAAACATTAATCTGTACTCATGAAGGGCACCATTTAACACACTTGTTCATGTTAATGGTTGGTTTTCCTTCCTAAAGAGTGAGAGGAGAATGCTGAATAATGCCCCAAATTAAGATGTGAAGTGAGCAGTGCAGTACAGACAGAGATATCTCCCAGTTCTAAATACTTACTGTAAGGTTGGCAATAATCACTTTAGGGTCATCTGTTAAGCAAAGGGAAAAAAAAGAGAAAAAAATAAAAGATGGACAATTTGCAGAAGAAAACATAAGGTAATAGCATAGTTTTACAGAAGCATTCTTCCTTAAAGGTGGCCGATCTTTACTAAAAGTGCACTGTATATATCAGATATAATATCCTGAATACGAACTAAAGTTTAACTGTATACCCTTTACTTAGTGATATTTTAGTTGCTTAGGTAATGTTGCTCACTGTTTTATGGCTTGGGCCTTAGCTTAATATTTATTCTATTTTCTGAAAACATATAATTTCAAGTCTTTTGACCGCTAGCCCTTAAAACAAAATACCATCCCCCAAACACAAAGACTTTACTTGAAAAATTTTGGAAGCACATTTGAACACAGCAATGCACCTCCTCAGAAGCAGTGAGATAAATATGTAGCATTTTTTGTCTCTTTTAACATTCTACATATTTCATAGGCTACCACAGAGTAAATGAAAAGCCACAGTAAAGTATTCTACTTTGCCCAAAGATACATCTTTGGACTATTAAAAAGACACACAAGGTGTAGAAAGCCCCAAACCAGCAACAGTCCACACTGGTTTCTTCCAGAGTTGGGGGGGTGGGGAGGAAACATTTTTCAGTCCTGAGGGAAAAAAAACAGGCTAAAAGAAAATCTGTTGCTTAACTATTATTGTTTTGGTTGCTGAAGGCATGATCTTGCTGAGCTTGAAATGAGCTCTACTGAATCTCAAAACAGAGGCTACAGGCTTATCCATTGCAAAGGTGTGTCTGCAGGCCTTAAGGTAGTGTTACCAATAGGAAAACGGAGGAGAAATAAAAAAGCTGGTAATTTGCCATTTAAGGGGCAAACCCCAGTTCTACAAATAAGGAATATGCTTCCTTTTCTACATTCAAACTGCTGATTTATAAGCAATTACAAATATTCAAATGAAGCTGTGGACAGAGACCAAAAGAGGAAAATGCTATTGTGGGAACACCAGTAGTATGACTTGGAGGTCAGTCAGACCAGCTGATCTTTTTGGAAGATATTGCCATTCATCCTCCAAAGAAAACTATTTTTTCTCAGCAATTTGGGAATTCAAGGGTTGAAAGATCTTTAAAAAAAAATCTCAGAACTGAAATGTAAGTTTTCAGTAGACTGTGAAGTACAGGAATTCAGTCTTTATGCTAGTCTAGTAAGTTGTGTTTTTAACATGCTATTTTCAAGAGATCTTTACACATTCATCCCATATTCCTACAGCATAAATACCCAGATAAATTAGTTTATAGTAAAATACACACATAAATCAGTGTCTAAGAAAATGTTACCACATTCTTAGGATTTCTGCTACTATTCTGGAAATCTTTAATCTTTAAAGATTTTTTTTTTTTCTGTGAAATCTGTCCTCAACTAAAGTATTATCTGAAGCGTTATGAGGGCTGTGCCAGCTATGTGATCTTCCCCTCTACCAGAAGTTATCACCTTGTAGCATATCTTGCAAAAACATAGGTACTTATGGTTAGTTTATGAGTTCCACAGTTTGCATAGTAGCTTAAACTGCTGGCAAAGCCAGGTTTGCCCTGGTATGCTGAACCAGTGCAGCCACAGTGCTGGCACAAGCCCTGTCCTGGTACTGCTGCCCTGGAGGTGGTAGTCCTCAGCTGTGCAGCAGCGGGGCAGCTGGGTCTGTAATGCTTTAAATCACAGAGTGAGCTTCACTAGAGGACCCCTGCCTGAGCCCTGAGTGTTCTCATTGAAGATCAGCTAATCTCAAACACCAAGTCAGGGGAGTTTCTAACAGTATGGTACAAAAAAAGCAGCAAGTTCTACTGTCAGCAGTGGCCCTGAATGTGTGTTGTACAGCTCCCTTATATCCTTCAACATTTCCAGCCTGTTGCTGCTTAGCAACTCATGCTGCTTCTCATCTGTGCCAAAAGTATGAAGAAGATACTGAATTCAAAATTAACAATTCACTTTTTTTCCATTAGCTCAGCAGAGTTACCAGACCCTTTTTTTATATCCAGTCCGTGCAGTACTGAGCCCCCTTCAGTCTCGTTTTCATTGACAGATGGGAGAAGTGGGTGAATAAAGTCATTACACATATGCTGCCATGCAAAACTAGCTTCAAAGTTCCCACTTCTCCTTGCCATAAAAGGGTGGGTTTCCACCCAGAACATTTCAGCCATCCACTTGACACAGCTCTGCTGTGAGCTACAGACTGGGAAGGGAGTACGCAGCTGGTCTATAGTGGGCTTCCCTCTGAATGTCCCGCCGACACACTGTGAACTTACACCCTTTGTACAACGTCAGCCCAAGGATGGGATGGAGTCTAGTTCTCAGGACAAAAGGGGTACAATGAAACTAACTTACATTTTAGGTTATTGCTAGATCTGGGGCGAATTCGCCCTAAAGATCCAGGCAGCAAAATTATATCTTCTACATTAGACAGATAGTTGCTTAAAAATTCAGTTCTTTCACAAGTAGTGTCTTCCATCCCTGCAGAAGGAAAATGAAAAATCAATCCAGCTTGAAAATAAACATGTTTTCCAAAACAGCACAGAGAGACCCCAAACAGCTTATGCATTCTTTTCTTTTGGATAACTAATCGTATTCTTGCCCTTTCCAGTCATCTAATTCCAACATCAGACGATGGTAGGAGCCAAACTAGGGGTGATTTTAGCACTTGCCTACACAAGAGAAATGCCAGTCTCAATGTTGTAGAAAGTCACCACATATCCCATACATGCACAGACACATCACCAGACTAAGCTCATGGAAAAATCAGTCTGGTTCTAGTTTAGTGTACTACTTTGGGTTTTGTTTGTGGTTTGTTGTTTGTTTGTTGTTTTTTTTTCTAAACAAAGGACTGTAAGAGAAGTTGCACACAAAAGGTATTGTCTGTTGGTGGTCTGTTCTAAGGCAGCTGCAGATAAACAATTCTCTCCTACAGCCATTTGTGTCAGGGAGGAACGTACTGCCAGTTGCAGGTGGTTCTCAGCACAAAACTGCCTCCCCTGAAACCCTTCCTGCCCCTTACCCATCCCTCCCCACAGCCAGAAAGGAGGCCTAATCCATTTTATTGCTAATGTAGCAGTCCTTGTGAGACTTCCATAAACAAAGATCTAAACAGAACAGGACTTTTGGTAGCATTACTAAAAAGTTCTGCAAAACCAGATTTATCTCAAAGACGGTCACTTTTTTCTTTAGCAAAGCTTCATTTTCCTTTTTTTCTTTGCTAGTATTTACTGTTTCTTCTATTGTAAAGCTTCTTCTGATGTCTGAAAGAATGATACCCACCAAACAGTATCTCTGCTTTTGGGTGACTCTCCATCCAACCCTGAAACATCTTTTTACCATTTTCCTCCTTCTGTATTTTGATGACATTTTTCATCCAAGATGGCCACAGACCCTTACAGATATTCCACTCTTCCTCCTAATAGGATAACTTGACCCACTAATTGCCATGGAAGTGCCTTGCTCTAAAGTTATACTCCTCTCCTTGTGAAAAGGGGAACAGTGTTAGAAAATTGTTTCCTTCCTTAAAAACTGCCAAAAATATTACAGGATTACCCTAGGCACACTATAGCCTTGCAATACATGCCAGGAGAGATGCACTTGGATGTGATATCAAAAATGCCAAGCTTTGAAAAAAATCTAAGTGGAGATGTAAATACCCAGATCACTGAAAGAGAAGTGTTCTCTCATGACAATTAACAGGCAAGCTGAGTGGCCAGTCTACACTGACTGGCTGGTTTGGGGGATTTAAACTACTGGAAAAATCAGCACAAAAATATCTTAAATGGAACTTTCATTTCAGCCACCTGTTGTATGTACAGCTACATTGCTCAAGCATTTATATACTGATAAAGAATATTTATTTTACCATGATCACCAACAAAGATGACATTGACACATCGATGCAGTTTCAACTGCTTCAGTCCATCCATTAGCTGTCCTACTGTCTTGTCAATCTCTCTCAGGGGATTCACCATCATCTGTATAAATATGCAGAAAGGAAAAAAGTTAATTTTGTCATTGCAATGTTCCCCCTTGTTCTACAAATGGAGGTCCTTTGGCAAAACTCTGATAGAATAACCATCCAGGTCAAGAGGCAAAGCCTTGGCTGAGCTGTTACACCTACAGGTGTTGTACCGTTCCCTCTCCTATATCCACACTGTGATTTCGTCATGAGAAAGCCCTGCTGAGATGCTGACACAAGACAGCAAAAGATCTATATGGTTGATCCTAGGCCTCCCATGGACACATGCACGTTTGGTAAAACAAAGCGTAGATATTAAAGAAGCGCATGTGACTTCGGAGTTTAGTTTGTTTCTTATAGATAAATAGCAGTACTTTTAAAAGGCTTTTTTATGTGAATTGTTTAGTCAAAACTTGAACATGAAATGAAGCTTTGGACTTGGGATTCGTATGCCAAGTCACCTAATGAAATACACTTCAAAGAGCATCTGATACCAGGATGACAACATGTGGGTCACTTGAGCAGCACATGGGGCTTAGAGGGAGTATTTTTCAGCTTCAAAGCCAAGAGTTTCCAACATCTCAGATGACAATTTTGGGAAAATTGTCAGCAGGTCCCAGAAGACATGGATACAGTACTGTGATTTCTTCTTTTAAGTTTCCTTTTCGTCAAGAAATACTACAGAAAATACCAAGATATGTTCACAGGATTTTGTTTTCAGCTATAACAAAAGGAAGCATTTTTACCAGGTGGCACAGAGAAGGGAAACATTAAAGTAAGATTTTAGGCAGAGGACTCGGATTTTGTTTTAGTTTTGAGAAAAAAAACATCTCTTGTCACTATATGCCAACTTCCTCCTTGCTTGTCTGTTTGATTTGGCTGGTCTAAGCATCTGCAACAAAACAGCCTCCCAGTGACAAACAGAATGCTAAGGAATTTTGGATGAGAAAAAACTAGATTTTGGCAGAATTTTTCTGAGAAGAAAAAATAAACATCATGTTAATGTGACCCAGAAATAGATGGTTCAGAAATTCTCCCTCTGCCTGAGTCATTAATGGATGGATGTTAAATGAGTCTGACAGGTTATGAGACAGGGAATGTCGTCTCCCATGTGGCACTATAAATACACGGAGAAGCAGTTCTTGAGAGATTGAATCACGGTGGGTAACAGAAGGAACAGTTTCTGCAACATATGGAAGTGGTTCAGGCAAATGGTAAAATTTTGAAATCCTTTAATTCAGGAAAGCCTAAGTAGTCAGTTTAGTTAAAACTTTGAAACATTTTGAGTTTGTAAAAAAGAAAATTGTCTGTTTCAGCATTCTTCCACTCTCAAATACAAAGAATTTCTTCAACAAATGGGAATTCCATTTTTATTAAACTCTATATGTGTAACATTAATCCTATAAGGAAATACAACTTTTACTCCTAATCCAAAGCTCATTCAAGGAAGCTGGAAATCCAGATGGATTTCCCATTAATGTTTACTTTTGTCAGCAGGCTTGAGGCTTCTTAAAAAATAATAAAAAAGCAACAATACTTCCAGACATTTCAAGGATTCATGAGTGATGGTAATTTTGTTTACCTCTTCACCAATTTAATTTGTGAACCTGCAGAGACATTTCTGAAACTGTAAGAAAGTAATATAAATAAAGAAATCTGTCTTTAAAAGAATCAAACTCAGAAAACCACACACAAAAACCCCAAACTTTCAACTTTGCACTTTTCACTACCTGTGTTCAGTGCAGCTCTTAAAAGGCCCTCACCAGTATTTCCTCATCTCATTGCATTCTGTCTCTTCAGTTTTTCAGTTCAGCTATCTTATCTTATTCTATACAACACTCAAGCTTTTCCCCAAATGGTCTTTGCAGTCTAAGGCTGGCCATAGGTGACATATTGAGGCAAGGATTTTTTGTATGGACATGCTGCTCTTACAGCTCATGTTCTTTCCCAGATGTAACTTCCAAAAAAGGTATTGGTAAACAAGTAAATCTCTTGCATATACCTTTCTTCACCTAGACCAGTCACCAAGACATCAGAAGGCTATACAGAAACATTTTATCTTTCAAGATATATGGATCTCTAAGACGGTACTACAAGAAAGAGTTGGAACTATTGTGAAAGCACTGGATATGGGATCTGAGATCCCATATCAGATCACAGACCACAGCTGGATTCTCTCCTGAGATTTCCCTTAGAAGAAGCTTGTTTAGAAGGAAGAAGGAATTTCACTTTATGCTCTTTTTATTTTTGTTGGTTTTTAATTGGTAGGATCCAGTCTGTATTATATTCCATTGCTCTCAACCAGCACCAAAAGTGCAGATATGATGGGAACTATTGTGTAATACTAGGATGCTTTTTTCTGAAATAACAGTGATAAATTTCCGTAGGAAGAGTTCTTTTGGGGTAAGTTTGGATGACCCTTCCATGCAGACAAAGACGTTAAAAAAAAGAAAAAAGAAAGAAGAGTCACCTACGCTCACATCAGCAGGAATGTTATAAGTTATCTACTATACTTCATGGCAGAAGGGTATAACTTGGAATGGCAAACTAATGAGTAATAGCAATACCATCCAAGTAGTTATCAGTCGTCCTCTCAGGTAAATCTGTGTTAAATGTTCTCTGGAAAATTCCTGTTTTCTTATACCTGAAACTCTTTTTTGCATGTCCCTGTCTGCCATGTCGTTACACTTAAAGAATTGGCCTCAAAATAAGTGTTTTAATTTGAATCATGCACCAAGTCAAAAAACATCCCCACCAAAAAAGCTATTAAGAAGAGTTTTTATAGCCTTTTGTAGGATACAATGTATCATCAAGGCTTTTGTTTAAAGCTTATAAGAAAAACCTTTAGGTTGTTTATTTGAAGAGTTTTTTAATTATTTAGTGACGTTTCTGAAACAAAAATAATACTGACGTGGTCTATAACCCCTCCCAGTGTCTTAGTGCCAGGTGGAGAAAGACAGTACACTAAGGAATACTATTTTCCTCCACTTGCACCTTTTCCTAGTAAAGTAATTTCTATTTGACCTTTTTCTTGTGAAAACAGACTGTACCACTTCAACTGCAAATACAGCACTCAGAAATCATGTAATCAAGAATCCTCTACTCTCCAAAGTCACAAACTAGCTTTAAAATATGTAATTTTTTTTACAACAACTTTTTAAAGTTCTTGCCCTTTTAGATTCTATGAGTCATATTTTCAGGACTTTTCCACAACCACGATGACTAGATGCAGAGTCTCAAATAATCACCAGGCTCCCAAGAGCTGGGGAGTTAAGGAGGCTACAAGATATTGCAGAATTTGTAATAGCTCAGAAAGGTTAGCAACACTGGTAGTGTCTTCCCAGGGATTTATCTGACATTGCCTCCAGCTGATGGCTACATTTAAAAATATAAAGAGATTATAAAGATGACTTTCCCTAATGCAAGCAGAGTCTGAAACCAGAAAAACATAGCTCCCAGAAGACTTGGTCTGGTTTGGCTGCTTTCCTGTGGGTCCTTCAGTACATTTACAGAAGTTTTGTCTGCAAAATCCCAACCTGAAGCACGGAGTGAACTCCCGAGTTGAAAAAAATAAAGCTAGAGTAGTGCCTAAAAAGTGGCACTTCCATCATAAAATTTTGGAACATATATAAACTTACTTTCTTCCGACGAGCTTCCGCAGAATATTGATCCACTCTATGTACTTTTCTTCTTTTCTTTGGAGCTGCAACTGGTCTTTCCTGTCTCCTCTTAGGAGGAAGCTTTCTCTTAGGTCTCTTGTGCGGAGTAAGAGGGGAGCCATAACTACTCTCCTGTACTGGCGGGGAGAGATGTCTGGACTCAGAAAAAAAAGCATCTCTCGACTCATATCAGATAGTAAAGTACCTGTGCCAGCTAATTCTGAAGCATAAATACTGTGGCCTTTTCAAAAATATAGGCATTTGGACAATTTAGGATGTCCCTCTTTAAGGAGGAATCCACCAAATTATACTGAAAGCAGAACAGCAGTTACGAGAGCAGACAGAATAAAAGCAGAGGAAATTGCTGTTTCAGAAGATAGGTGGGGCTTCTGGTTTTGAAAAGATATTATTATGTGGGGGGTTTTATTGATCAAAAATTGATCCATTAATATTATCAAAATTTAAGTAAACAACTTCAATTTACATAAAATTAATGGCATACAGTTTAATGAGTGTCTGGGGTAGAGTGCTGGTGGAAAAGCAACATCGCGCTTGGATGATGGTTCACATATGAGTACTAGGGCCAGTCCAGTCCAAATGGCTTTCTTCAAGGTTTCCTACACCCACTTTTTGGATGAATCAGTGACACTAGGTACCCTCATCAGCATCATCAGCAGGCACCACCGTTGTGTGCCAGGTCACGCACCCCACCAAAATCACCAGAACCCTACTAGCCACTATTTGGGGACTGCAGGTCTGCAGGACAGCACTACAAAGGTGAGACTCGATTAGCACGGAGCTTGTATCCCTCAAATCAGCTAGGCAGGGCATATTTATTAGTGGCAGCACATCAGAAAGCTGCACTGCTACCTGCCTTATTACCAGCTTTACGGGCAATTTGAGGATTTAATTTCCTAGCACTGTCACTATTATTGTTCATAAATGCACATAAATGCATAAATGCACAAATACTACCTGAGATAGGCTTAAAAAGGGGAAAAAATATTTTAAGACATGACTGGAAAAACTACTATGCCACTAATCGACTTGATCATCACTTTAAACTGTACCTCTCTCACTGACTTTAACACAAGTTCCAGGCTCTTGGCACTGCTCAAGGTTGTGTGTGAAGTGCTGATAGACAATGCCTACCAGGAGATACTAACTATGATATGCTGCGTATAACAGAGCACGCTGAGTGGGCTTGAGAAGAGTCGGATATTTATGATGATATTTAACGCCTGTGTACTGAGGCAGCTTCTCACAGTTGTTCAGTTACAGAGCTATGTAAACAGGGAAGGGAAGGAAGGGGATGTTACCATCTGCCATGCTGTTTCATTGCTTCCAAGGCAAGCAGCTGGAAAGGAGATTCTAGTCCAGTCTCATTCGTCTCTCTCCAGAAAGGCATTTTAATAAAGCAGCACCAGAGTTTTCTGTTTTTAAAATGCTTCAAGCTTTGTGCAGTCCTGATGAGAGGAGCGGCAGGGAAAGGAAGGATTCTTGGTTTACTGTCTCTGAATTGGCTCAGACAGAGCTCCACAATGCAAGAAACACGCGAGCGCAGGAGACCCGGGTCTGAACACTGAAAATGGCCGTCTCAAGACAGATGTTAGAGGAGCAGCAGGAACGGCTTAGCAGTGCCAGATTTTGATGTGTTTTAGAGCTCTTATGGTAGCATATTTCTAGATATTTTTTTTTAAAGATAGCTTGGAGGAAAAAAAAAAAAAAGCCAAGTTCTTATTAACCAGCCAAATCTTAGTCTTGCTTGAGAAGAGTCAGAACAGAGTTATGAAGGAGGGAAACTAATCCCTCCTAGCTTACAGAAGGGAACTGTAACATCACAGGTGTAAACTAGCCAGCCAAAGCTCTGCTTCTTGACCTGGATGGACCAACCTACCAGAGTTCAACTGCAGAAGCACAGAGGAAAAGAAAAAAATATGCAGAAGTAAATCAAGAGCAAGCACGTATTTGATAACTCCCATAACTACTCCTGGAAACATAATGGAACCTACTAAAATATTTCCTGAGAAGTTTATTCATGTCCCATTAAAAAAAAAAAGCCAGAAAAAAAAAACCCCAAAACCTAGACAACTAACTCATTTACACTGAAATTCATGATGTTAAAGCACATGCAAAATTACAATAGTGGACATTGGCCATAACCTGTATTTCATTTGTTCCAACAACACCAGCAGTTCACCAATATAGTTTAAGTGCATCTAAGTCCCTTTATTTCTAGCATTTAAGATACTCTGCACATAGGCTGTTGTGTATGTCCTGTGAAGCTCTGAAAATTATCAGTCATGGATGCCATTAGACCTCAAAGGTAATACATTTAGAGCACTAAGTGGCATAAGAAGGTCTAGTAAAAACCCACTTTACCCTAATGGACATTTGTAGGATTTGGAGGTTTTGAAGATGTATACCTCAAGCTACAAAATGCAGCAAGAAAAACTCAGCATAAAATGTTCACTCTTCAAAAGAAGTAGTAAAAGGACCATCTTAAATATAACACAGAATTGTTAAGAGCTTGTTTTCAAACATTATTTTTTGGCTGATGGGCCTTTGCATGAAGAAAAATGAAGTGGTCAGAACTACTCCAACCGTCTAACTGCTGCCAGCTGTATACAAGAAAAGAATTATTTCAAAGGAAGGTCATGCTTTCTGTCTCAAGGAAGCAGCTGAAAGGGATCCCTATGAGGACTTTCTTTCCATCTGATTTACGTAAATTTCGTAGCTCTTAAAACTTATATTGAAAACCGTGTCAAGAGGAACAATATAAAATACTTCCTAGCTTTTCTGTCCTGAAACCAGACCCCTAGCAAATCTCAGCATCTGTATACTTACACAGCTGTATTCATTTATTTAAATTTCAATTCACAAAGTTATGGCCACTGTTTGAACTACAAATCCATACATGCTCATTTGCTAACTCATCTGTTCTCAATTTGCTAAAAATCAATTTCATGCTCGTCTTGTGTTTAACATAAATAGTACAAATCAATTTATTTGTAAAATTTTCATAAGCTATTAATTCACACTCATTAAGAGCCTAAGCAAGCTTTGCCTTGCAATTAGAGGTCAACCCTCCAATAACTGTCCAGAAGAACCCTGAAAAATAAGAGCCTTTGGGGGCTTTTTGCTTTTATAATGACTGTTCCTACAGTGATACAATCATGCTTCACTTTTTAGACACTTATAATTAACCTGAAAGTAGATTACCACAGCTAAATGGGTTTGTTACAGACTAAAATTTAAAGAACAAATTCAACGTCATCATCTTCATATTCTCCTTTGAGTCCATGGAAGGAGCCCCACAACTCTGTTCAGAAGGAAGTGGTTGACTACAGATAAATAAAATCAGAGTTGTCAGTCATAAGCCACACATATTTGTAACACTTCAACAAAAGGAACTATAAAGCATCACTGAGTAATATATCCTTGAATCAGAGAGCTCCCATTACCCATACCAGGAGTCAGACATATCTCCTGTTCTGAGCCAAATGACAACATGGAGACATATCAACGCCTGTCAATTTAGCAAGAGTGTTGGCAGATTTTAACCACCGCTTATCCAGAAAAAGGACTACTTCTTCCTATCCAGTATGATGTTTCAGTGCTGGTTTGGAATAATTCCTCACACCTGCTTCTCCGGGACCGTGGCTCAGGCTGCTTTAACAGAGATGCTTCCCACAACAAGTTCATAGCCATTGAAACTTATTTAAATAGCCCAAATAATTCAAGCACATTTTAAAAAATATTAGCGTTGCTTCTCTTTGCTCTCTCCTCCACTAGAGAACAGCTACCAGATGTATACCAAACAAGCAAGAAACTACTGCTGGGTACCCGGCTGCTCCAGATTTTTATCACGCTCCAAAGGGTAGGTATCTGATACACTCTTCAGTTTTCAAAGATTTGCAAACATTTGTTTACCCTTTAAAAAGCAAATATAAGAACTCCTAAAGTCTTGTGATGGCAATCTGCAGCATACATTTGCACTGAAAGTAGGGGACCTTTGCCAGATGTTAGAGATCATCAGAGATGCCAGATCCCAGACACCTGAAGTAGGAGGATATTTGGGTACAGAATTTGCTTTCCCTCCCCACAAATCCCATAGTCTTTAATTTCTTGTCACCTGGGCAGTGTTGGCAGGGAAGCAGTACTCAGTCCCAGCCAGCTGCCCAAAGCTCAAACAAGGGGTTAACTACTGTAGTGTTTTGCGCATAATTTTTCATTAAAATACCTTACAGTGCTTCAAAATTTTTTCCAAACTCAGCAGTCTGGTCCTGAGGGAACAGTACTGGCAAAGCTTTCTGAACCCCTGTAGGGCCTATATGAAACTGAAAATAGCAGCTTTTTACAGTTCATGACAGACTGAAATTATTACTTTGGCTACTGCAGGCTGTCAGCTTTAAAGAAAGCTTTTTCTCCTCTGCATTTTTCCTCAGTATTTTCTGTATTATATTTTTATTACTTTTAAGAAGGATAAATTGTTTGAGGAAAGCTAAATTATGCTGTTGCACCCAAATATACTGTCTTTGCCAAATAAATCTTTCCATTTGCATTATCATATCACACAAAGAAATAGCCTCCTGAAAGACACAGGCAGTTCCTTCACTCTGAAATGGATCTCACCTGAAAAATCCTTAAGACAATAATTTTTACTTTCTCTGGCAGCAGGGAAGCATTTTGCAGAAATGGGTGAAAAAAAGTTCCTAAAAATGTTAGCCCTGAGCAGTGGCAATCATTCCAAAAACGTATTTGAGCCACGTGCTTTTTCTGCAGAAGGAAATCTATACTAACCTCTGAGTTGAAAGGACCATATCTGTGGCCGGCAGCATCTGGTTGTTCAGAGTAGAAAGCATAAACATAAGGCCTGAAAGAAAGAAAGCTCTTGTTCAGGATAGCTTTCCTTCAACAACAAAGACCCCACGCCTGTTAGGTCAAGTCAAATCAAGTCAACCTTCCAATGACAGTTGGCTTTATGGAAAAATAACTGTTTCTCAATCATGTTTCCGTGGTATGATTAAGCAATTAGTTGTTCTACAGTTTTATTAAATTCAAGAACACATGCAGGGAGGCACATGGGGTACCATCTGAGGACACACACTCAGAAATTTCTAAGTCTTGTAGGAGAGATCACAACAGCAGCTCCTCTGAGCTTTGCAGCCAGCAGCATGTGGGAACTTGCATACTAAAAAATACTCATAATTAAAATCTTAACATTTTCTCAGTCCTCAGGGTCCAGTTCTGCAACAGCCATTGCCTGTAAGGTTGTTAAACCATATTAGACTCAGTAGGATAAGAACAATCCAAGTTAATCCATGTAACTAAATGTTTCTTGAAAAGAAATAAATTCATACCACACATTTATTGAGGAGAATCAAAATGCTGATTGTTAAAAGCTGAGATCAGAAAACAAAACAAACAAAAAACCCCAAACACAAACCCCCAACAAATCCCTAAATCAGTGATAGCGTGTAACAGACAAAACAATTTTTAGAACTAAACTTCCCCTTGCTCTTCCAGATACTCTTAGGGAGAAGACAATCTAGCAGTTATCCAACAGCAGATGACAAGTGAATTACCTTTCATTGTCTGGAAGTGTTAGCCACTGCAGTATTGTTAATATTCTGCGCTCATGGGGGATGACACTGGACCACAGAATACAAAAACATATGTTGTTATCATAGAATACAAAAAGGATCAACACAGCCTTGCTATGAACTGATTCTAACATGATCAAAACAATCATAACTTCATTTCCTTTTAGTATGCCATATCTTCTTTCCTGCTTGATACTGATTCTTATTTTGCAAACAGAATCACTTCTGATCTCCTGGATGTCCACATACTCCAAAGGAAAGATGATTATAAGTTTGTAACTGGAGTCAGAACTCAAGGCAGTAAATCTAACTGTTCTAAATAGGAGTGAATAAAGATCCATTCTGGTAGCTTTAACCCAAATGAACCTTTTTTATGGACAATAAAAGCATAAAAAGCAGCTGCCATTGGATAGCTGGCATGAGTAAAAACCATTAGATGGCTCACATCAGTATGGATTTAAACAACCATCCTGCTCTGGTAGTCTTGAAGGTACTGCAAAAGTTCCCATTGACTTAATTGTAACCAAGCTGAGGGCTAGGGTGGTGTTAATCAAAACAGAGCCATCTGAAACACTGGGCCATCAGTATGGTGACTTGCTCGACTTCTCACTCTGCAGAACAGACTCATCCTGCTTCACTGTTTGTATCCTGAGACTTCTCACTTGGCTGTTGAGGCCAAGTTCATGCTATGAGAATGATTAACTTTATAAACAGCTGTTAAACTTCCAAATATCTCATCTTAGGAAAGCTCTGCAGGTCAGTGACCACACAGTTATTTTAATAAAATAGCTTAGTCAGTCCAGATTCCATTAGACCAATAGCAGAATCCCAGGGCAGGAATCAAATACAACTGTCTTGCATTCACCATGCTGAATTGAATTCAGCACTCTTTGGAAACATCTGACAGAGAAATAGAGATGCCAACAGCCATTTTGAAATAAGTTCATTTTCAATGCCTTGGAGAGTAACAGTGGTCCTCCGTCTCCAAGTCCATAGAGAACTTTCAGTTGTAAAACAACCACAAAAATGAGAATTTATATTAAAATTTGCAAGCAAGGCAATATCATAAAGCAAAATAATAATCTTGGATATTGCCTAGTTTTGAAGATTTTATTAATATGAAAAATGTGAATATGAAAAAAGCCAGGTTATTTCAGTTAGGTCATTTGTGAGTAAGATGTTTCTAACACTTGTTTTTTCCCAAAAGGGTTTACCTGAATTCTCCCAAAAAACCATCCTGTGTCACAAATCAAATACTACAGTTTTAAGGCATATAAATTTCATTCATATATAAAGTGTCTGTCTCACTCCCTTACTGTTCCCATTCATATGACGTACCTTTGGTTAGCTCCCATAACATTTTATATCGCCAAGCATGCATTGGCCAGGGCGTTTATGGTGACCATGTTGTTGTAGGGCTTAGAAATCACATTAATCTTTGTTTTGTAGAGCACCAGACTGGAGGTCTGTCAAATAATCGTCTTGCAAGCCTAAACCTATCATGAGCTTTGTATGTAGTACATTTTACTTTTGAGTTATATATATATTTTTAATACATTTATTTACTGTTTTAAAAATATTATGTATACTATTTAGTATTTAGAGTAGCAAAGAGCATGATTCATAATGGAATCACAAAAAATAGGCAAACCCGCTTAGTACTTCAGTCTTGACAGTTTGCCCATTTTCTTTTCTCCTGCAATCCTGTGACTAAAATGAATTAGAGAGATTGATCCATATGAATTACTCAGAACTCAGAAACTATCAAAATTAATTCATTTTCAGTTAGGAAGATACATCTTAGTTGGGACAAGGGAAAATAATTTTGAATCGTTAAACGAGAGAACAGCAAATATCCTCAAGGCTGTCTTTTAGGAAAGGGAAACTGGATATCTTACTCAAAGGTCAGACTGGATTGTAAAATGAGTCAGTCAGGCTTTTGAGTCAATTAGGCTGTTGATGTCAGATGACATAAGAGGACAATTAAAGAGTCTTCCACAAACACTCAGAGGACTAGGAAACGTTAGCAATACTAAGGAGGCAAAACAACACACCATGAAATGAAAGAAAGTGATTTTTTACATAGCCATACATCTTTTCTTCAGAAAACTGCTAAAAATCAGTGTAGGAACTTAAAGCAGCAATCTGTAGAATTAGCTTTAGTTATCAGAAACATTGCACAAATGAAACAAGGGCGGGGTTACAGGCATGATTTCCTAGCCACTGAACACTTAGAGGAAGGAAAATGACTTAATAAACACTTTAATCAAATTAATTCTGAATTATTGGTTACAGATCTTCAGAAAACAGAGGGCACTTACACAGACCAGAAGAACGTGCCAGCTTTCACCCCTTGCTTGGCTGCAGTAATCCAAATCTAATGAGGAAAATATAAGAGGATTAGAAAGTGTTCAGATCTTTAATGACCCTCTGAAATCAAAAGAAAATGTTTTCAAGACACATTCTTCTACCCTGAGAAGTGAAAATTGCAGTCTTCCGCCTGTGTCCCTAACTCGAACACGTGGAGAGAAAAACCTATATCAATTCTGTGGCAGCGGATCAGCTGCTGTGCTGTAGACTTTCTCCCCTAAATCTCTGTGCTGCTTTTAAGGCAAAGCATTAAGATTCATGGCCAGGAATTTCTCCAGTATTCCATTTAATTTTCAAAAAACCTGAGACTCTTAGTGTTCAAATTTAGGAGGGTACTCAGCAAAGAACACGGCTTAACGCTAATCAGTGCATAAATGTCCCTCTTTCCCTGTATTCTACCCCAGTAGCCATCAACAGAAAACACATTAGGAAAGAGTACCCAAAAAAGGGTGAAGATGGGTGAGCAGGCGTATGAAGAAAACAGGGAGGGACACCTTCCTCCATAGACGTCTAAGAACTTTTTGAGCTCACCTGAAGCGATTGATGGAAATAACAGAAACAATCTCCATGAATTTTTCAAATCTTTTTCCAGTCCTTCAAATCCCATATATTTTTTCTGGCTATAAATCAGTTTGTAGCAGCAAGAGCCACAATGCAGTCACACACTGCATGAGTGTATTTTTTCTTTTTGCTTGGTTTAAACCTGCCAGTTTCACTACAAATCATGCCTCTCCCAGGCTGACCCAAGTTCTACACTGTCAGTCAATGTAGGATAGACAAAAAAAGTTAGCTGATGCCTTCTCAGCCTTGCCCATTGAAAACAGCTGAAATTAAGAAGGGAATAAGGATTATTGTTCCATTTCCTCTGTGTTGGTTAGTGTCATAGACTTAAAGTTAATTAATCCTAGATGTCCCAGTACTGAGCAGGTAAATGCAATGCATTACATACACTGTATGGCTGGTCACACCTGTTCAGGTCATTTATAGTTTGCTGCATTAGGTGTTGCGAGGTCAGTACCATTTGTGAGCTTATGTAATTTATTTGCCATATATAAATACGTTGGTTTTAACTGTTAATATGTTAGAATTATATAGTCAGCTGTTTAACTACGTCAGATATGCACCCCTGATTTGCATATGGGACAAGCCTTACTGTATTGCAAGCTATATAAAGGCCATATTTCTGAATTAATTTGCTTAAGCAGAGGGGAGGGGAATAACTATTAAAAGAAAAAAATCAAAGATTAACCACTCTGTCTTCATACCATGTCACAGAAAGTAGAGAATATCTAACTTTTCCAAAGCAGAAACACCTGTTCTCATATGGACCCACAGATTCAACCCTAATACACTGGCAAATATCCCAAGAAATAATATACATGCTTGTAAGTTGAATTACTGTCATTTTTATATCCTCTGTATTGAATGGCTACAATTCTTATTTATTTATGGATAAAAACAGGCTAAGCAATACTTTATGTGGCAGTGCCATATGGAACATGGAAGTCCCAAGTTCTCCCTTCTAACTGCTAGACACATTTGCACACAGATACTACATACATAGTTATTCAAGATAGCTGTTTAGCTGTTGAACTGTCTTTGAAAACCTGCACAGAAAGCAGGGCATCTCCCTACTTTTAATCTTCCATGAATAAATAAGAGCCCATAACTTTGCAAAGGCTGCCCTGGATTAGTTGCACTATGAAAAGTTGGGCAGCAATACATCTCAGGTCAGGGCTGCTGGGAGGGACAGCTCTGAAGTCCAGCCCTCGGACCAAGCTGTGCAAACATGCTCCCACTTGCCAACCAGGGAAGGAGATTCCTGTCAGAAGCAGAGGAAGCGCATATACACACACTGCAGCAAAGGGTTGGTAATGCATGAATGGGAAATCCCTTCCGCGCCCAGGCAAAGGTAGGAAGGGGGAAATCACAGCATTTCCCAGGTAAAGAAACATGTACAAGATTGGTGCAAATATGCAGAATTAATACCACAGCGGTGCCAAATGTTATACTGCACTATTTGCAATTTGTCGCGCTAACGAGGTAAAATGTGGAGTAGCCACTTCCACACTCCTCACTCTTTAACAAGACACAAATGGTCTCACAGCCTTGACAACTAAGCATTGCCTTCTAGCCCAGAGAGAATATTTTGGTACAACAAACCTATTAAATAATTAGACAGTCTCAGAGAGCCCTGTTGCTTGTTCATGGCTCAAGCTAGATGAAAAGAAATACTTATTAAAAGGCAATTATAGACATGCCCTCTTCTGCTTCCCCCACCAATCAACAAAGTGACTGCAAAATATGTGCAGGACAAAAAGGCAGATGACAGCTTTCTGCAGAGCCTGGGCTCCTCAAATGTAACTATCCTGCCAATGTTCAGGCTGACTAGGCAAGAAAATTAAAGTAAGTTCTTTCTGTAATCACTAGATAGTCAAACCCACCAAAATTTCAATAAACAGGAGAGCAAAATGGTTTTATCCCAAAGATTGATATAGAATGTGAAAATTAGATAGAATTAGGAATATCCAGTTACGACGTGTAGTGGTGGTGCCTGATGGCTACAGACATACCTTGCAGAATATAAAGACAGCTTCGCAACATGCTGTCACTTAACTAGGAACATCATGGCCCTTTTTAAGGATTATCTCAGGATCTCAAACCGGGCCCTTTTCAAGGGTTGTATTCTCTTTCAAAGGTTAATACTGAAAATCAATCTTCATACAAGGTGTGCTAAACAACCTTCAATATTTTTTTAATTAAGATATTTCTGAAGAGAGAGGCATCTTTGGAGTCAAACTCAGATCCAAGCTGGATTACCTTCTGAAGAAGCCTCTCCATCCCCATTAACCACAGACAGGCAGTTTTATACCTGTCGTCTTCTGACCTTGGGGAGGCCAATGGATTATTTCTAAGGATCATGAAAGATCACTAGAAAAAAAGCAACATATAGTCTGTAGTGTAAGCTTAAGCTCACTACATCAAATCAAGACATGGAAAACTACTGCTTAACAGAAGCCAAAGGCAGTTGGGGCCTAATTTAGTGCCTAAGGTTACTTGGGATGAATACAGAGCCTCAGTGTCATGAAAAATAAGCAGTAAACTTAGTTCCCCCCTTGGGAGCATGAGTCCTGATGCTCACTGTTTCTGTGAGACGCTGTAGCAATAGGAGGAGTGGTTTTGCGGCTGTTTCCTGTCAAACACTTTTGTTTTGAAAACAAGGTAGTTTTAGGCTTATATAATAAATCAAGGTTGCATACTAAATCAGAAGACTGGATTTCAGGAAGTCCCACAACCAGCTAAAGCACCTCCAAACACCACCAAGCTACCTTTTGCCCCCTTCTCCTTTTCCTAAATTAATTTCTCATAATTCCTGGTGTAGAAACATTCAGCTACTCATCTGCCAAATCCCACTGATGTTGTGATAATCTGGTTGTTCCCCAGCAATAGGCTGAGTATTAGAACAAGTGATTAAAAAAAAAAAAAGAAAGAAGGAAATAAAAGAAAAACACACCAAACCCCCCACATTTTAACAAAGGTATATACAATAGACCAGTTTACAGGAGTAAGAAAGCATTTCAGAAATTATCAATGTTAAAAGACATTCTCTTCTAGGCAGTTTTAACCATAATATGAGGCTGGGGGGTCCCAGACACTTTGCCTGCCTTCCTGGGCAGAAAAATATTAATTCCCAATATTGTGCAAATCAAGTACCACTCTGCAGTTGTTTGAGTACTCCAGTTAGAGACCCAAGACCTACAAAGAAGCAAGTGAATGTGTGAAATGACAGATAAGATTTCTGTGATATGCAAACCAGATTTCCCTTCCTTCCCCCATTAATTCTACTGTCTTGTCTTTCAATACCCAGTTATTTTTGGCAACCTATGTCAATGTGATATTTAGAGAAAATTATAAAAATGAGTGAAAAGGGGACTGTATCTAATATATGTGGAGATAATTTTTTCTCTTATCAAAATCTGCAATTCTCTTATCAAGACCTTTCTTAAAGGTCTTTTCCAATCTAAATGATACTGTGATTCTGTGAATTGTGCAATTCTTCCACATGCAGAGAGAATATCATTTATCTCATACTTCTGCAGATCTACCACTTCCTCACCCAACCAATATGGCCACTCTATCAGGTCGGCCAAACTTAGAGGTTTCCTTGATATTAAGCATGTAGGGATTGAATTATAGTCCTTCCTCTATGCATTTTTTCCATATCTCCAAAGACATTTCTAGTTTATTACATTATTGGCATTATTTTTGTTTTTAACACTTTTTCAGATCAGCTGGTTTCTTTAATTGTCCTTACTTGTGTATGCAGCACTCCCCCGTCCTCTGAGGATTTAAATCAGTGTATGGTCATCCACTCTTGTGTAACTTTCTTGAATTCTTCTCAGCTGACAGTTTTCATGACCCTTGTTTACAACCCAGAGTGACGACTTCTCTGGAGAAGCATAGGTGTTTCTAATGGACAGGTGTGGGAATTACAGATATTCCCCACTCAGCACAGCAGGTGAAGTATTTATAGACTTGTGGTTTACTTTAAAAATATTATTGTTTAAAAATAGAGACATTTGTGCAGTCCCCAAACTTTAGTTCCCCATTAGCTCCTACCTATTGTGTTTAAGGTAAGACACACAATTCAATTTGCAATGCATAATTAAATTAGAGCTGCTTAACAAGCTGTCATACAGCAGTTGAGTCCCAATATTGTCTATGAGCTCAATACCTGACTGCAGCAGGCACAGTTTGTTAGCAGCAGCTGAGATGGATAAAGACGCTACCCACTGCTGCCGTTTCACTGCTCCTAGTTTTGATCCTGCTTCTTTGTTCACATCTAGGGGGATAATAGCCAGGCACATCCCTCATCATCTCTTCTCCACACAGCCCATGCTAAAAGCTAACCTGGGTCATAGCTGGCCGAGGGAGTGACTACACTCACTGTTATGTTGACAAATTTTACAAGAGCACAAATACATCATTCTGGCTCAGCTACAGCCAGACACATCTGCCTGCAGCTCTAAATTGTCTTGTCTTACATTTGTTGCAGACTAAAACCACATGCAGACAAATAACACACACACTTGCTAAGCCTAAAACCATCTGAGTAACTTCCTTTAGCCTCTTGGGATATTTCTGTCTTAAGGGATTTGGGGGATGACACCGATCACTTTAGCAAACAGCAATGACAGATTATGGTGTTCCCAAACCCCTTCCGATTTCCACACGTCTATCATGCCATTCTTTTGTGGGGTTAACTGGTCAGGGAGCTTTTAAACTGTAGTTCCCCAAGCAATGAATCAGTGCAATGAAACATGCATGCACCTTGGCTGCTTGCACATAGAATTTATTTGTTTAATTGAAACCCACTTCTGTTGGCAAAGCAAGCCACCACAGCGTGCGCTAATAAGGGAAGGTACAGCAGAAGCAAAGGGACCTTCTTAGCTGTAGTAAAGCAGAATACTTTGAAGGAAGCCATTTCCTTGCTCAGTCAGGATTCAGAGCTAGAAAAACCACAAAGTCCAACACAAATCTACGAGAGAGTGCCTAGTTCAGCCACTGCTGCTGTGCTCAAGGCACAAATTAGTTCACAAACTTCTGCAGCCTCTGCAGCAAGTCAGGTAACAGCGATCGCTTGTGGACTTAACGAATAATAATTAAGAAGTTGTGCCATGCTACACTGACAGAACATTAATACTAAAACTGCCACATGAACATTACCAGGACGAAAACCTGAGAAACCCATAATGAAAAGGAAACATTATGCCACAGTGACGAAAATGCAGTAATTTGTGTTAAACTGCTGCCTAAAGTGAGTTTTTTTTCCTAGCCACATCTAATTTATACTTATCAACGCAAGCACCTTTCCATAATCAATGGCTTTATTATTCTGAAAAGCAAAAGCCAACTCAAAATGTTACATTACATTGATAGACACAGGGCCAGCCGGGGGCGGGGAGATTAGGTACAAATTGTTCACAGATGTATTTTTTTAATTATTATTATTATTGGCTATGTTCCACAGCACAGAGGGAGGGGAGGAGAGGGAGGAGGGAAGGAGGAGGAAGAAGGAATCTGACACTTACTGGTTGACCTCCCCACCATCTGTGATTGAATTTCTCTCGCCCTCGAAGACTGAAGCTGGCATCAAACACTGGGTCATACATTGAATTGCCAACGATTCCATGTGATTCAGGATAGAGTCCCTTTGTGCAGAAGTAGATTAATTAGTAAAACTCTAATGCGCACAATTCCAGTTCTTCGTAGTTATCTGCAAATACCACTAAATTATTTTATAATAGGTATCTTTGTAACTGCACACCAGAAAAGTTTGTAACTTTAAGATAAGCACATTCAAAATTGACTGTAATAATGAAAGCAGTAGGTGATGACTGAACTGTGCTAAAAAGCACAAACACTCCTGTTACTTGAATCTTGTAAGTACTTTCACACTGATTAAAAGTTAGTTTCAGGCCCTATAAAGTAAGGAAAAATTTATGAAAAGAAGATTGATTTGAACTTTCAGTTCCTCTTTGTGAATTCCCTTTCTGGAAAGAGTATTTCATTCTCTGGTTGCAAGAGTAACACTTAGCATTTCTATTTTATCATGTTTTATCTTCACCAGAACCTCTGTGAGATAAGAGTTAATTCCAAGGAAAAAAAAAAAAAAGCAAGTCACCCAAAGCCATGGCTTTGTATCACAATTCATATCAGCTGTAAAAGCAATTTAAGAGGTTTCTGCTCTTCTCCTTTTCTCTTGTCCCTCTCCCAAGAAAGTATTTCTTTCTCCATCCCCTTTCTCTTCCCATTTAACATTTGTGCAGAGGATCCAGGTAAAAAAAGCGGGGGGAAAAATGCAGCTGCAGGTAGGAAGTCCCTTAGCCCAGCTTTGGGAGCCCCGTCACTGTCACACAGGAGCATTTGCGTCCCAGGGTGGGGCAGCCTGTGCCACCAGAGCACAGAAATGATGGTTCAATTTACCGCAAGGCCAACACAGCATCCAGACGCACTCAGCAGCTGTAAATTTTAAGCTGGCTGCTAAGTCAGCCCCACTGACTTCAGCTAGTCCAGTGAAGGAACAACTGCTGGTTGTATTCTGGGTAGGATTTCAGGGGTGGTTTTTTCCCCCCAGAAAAACTGAGAGCTGTAATTACACAGCAGTACAAATAACTGCAAAAGCAGGCATAAGAAAGCACAGGAAAGATGTAACACAGTATATAATGATGAGATACACTATCTCAGAACTTCAAAATACTGAAGAAAAAATATAACTGAAGGCTGAAAAGGATGGACAGTGAAGCAGTTTTATTAAAAATAAAAAAAAAAACCAGAAAGCACAAAACCTTCCCACAACCCACATTTCTACTGCAATGCAACATTTTATCACCAGAAGTCTTTCCCAGGGACTTACAGTAGCAAGGGTGTACAAGTTGGGGAAGGTTTTTGTAGGGTAGACAGGTCTCATGTAAGGAGAATGTGTTCCACAGGATCCTGAAAAATCAATGGGGAATGCAAACATTAGGAAGCGAAGCTCTCAGACATGGAAAACAAAACAGAGGAAGACATTTCCTGTGACCCAAAATGCTGCAGAATCTGGTTAAATTTTAACCAATTTAAATGAACATTCTGCTTCTTAGCATTGGCAGGAGTAATAAATCCACTCACACACACTTTGTACTTCACAATAAACAACTGAAATAATGCAGCCAGAGGACTACAGAACCAGTTACATATCCATAGCTCAGAAAGGAAAACAGTCTATCTTCCTTCCAGAGGCATTGGAAGTATCTTGCTAAGTAAAACAACATGAGAAAATGCAAGCTAATTTTAAGTGACAAATATACTAAAGCTGCAGTTTCACAACGGGCTTTGGCCACAGCTCCCCAGACGGCTACACAAACATGATGGCCAGCACACACACACACACACACACACACACACACACGGGGGGGGGGGGGGGGGGGGGGAATTAAAAAAAAAAAACAACAAACCTTTCAAGGGTATGGGCACACACACAAACTACCATGCTACTCTGAGAGGCTAAAATATGCATTGCATCCAGTGCTCCACAAAGCCAGGTGGATGCCTGCTCCCCCAGAGGCGAGTGCAGGGTTGCTTATCACTGGGGCATGTCCCCAGCCAGTTATCACACATTCACTGCAGCTCCTGTGCCCACTTACCCATTATCTTCGACATTTCTGAATTAAGTGGAAAATTTTGTGGGCACCTCCCAACTAGCCTGTAGGAGCACGTGATACAGATCATGTACTGAGGCATTTCTTTCTTGACAAAACCGATTCTAAGCAGCGCTCCCCAAGACAGCAGCTCTCTCCCCACTCTGATTGCTGTGTGCTGCTTTAGCCAGGGTGCTTTCAAGCCGCCAGCTGATACCCTCTAAAGCAAAGGGGACTTCTGCCATTTCACTTTCATGGAAAAAGACTTAATCTTTGTTAGGCTGTTCACTCAGAGGAACCCTGCATTTGGCATAGCCCTTCTACCACCAGCTCCATGCTGTCTTCTGTTGCTCCATGAACAATGAAAACAACCGGGCTGCAAGAGATTGTCTTTTGTTTATTGTAAGAAAACAAATGTACTTACTCAGTTTTTCAATATTGGGCATGACCTTGTTCCCTTTCTTCATATAGGATGCACGAAAACCATCAACAGAGAAGATGATCAAAGGAGGCCGAACAAAGCTAAAAGCAAAAGCAGCAGGAGTGTAAGGCAGCATTTCAAAAATGCCTTTTTTTTATTTCCACTTGCTCACTGAGACACCAGAGAATCAATAGTTACCGCATATGCTATATGTCTATAATTTTTTTGCTTACTGAACAGATCAGCACAAACTGATAATCTTCATGTTTAGTAACATCCAGGTTTGCTAACAGTCAGTGAAAGGGCTGAGCTCCAACATAAAAGACATCTTCCCTGAGCAGCTAAAAGCATATAGCCCAAAAAGGCAAGTGCTTATAGAAGGAGATGAAGAAGGAAAATAAGTAGTATGCATGAGTACCCACCCTATCATACAATCTGTAGTTAAAAACCACATGCCTCATGACAACTGGTCTTTCTTCACAAACAGAAGTCCATGTGGCATTTTGAGTGAGCTCTGTCTCAGAGCTCATCCTCACATACTAAAGATGACAGTATTTCACGTTATTTTGTTACATTTTTATTTACTGCTGCTGCTGGGAGTTGACTTAAGCAGGCAGAGATATGTCCTGAACAGACACACCTGGGCTTTTAATATCAGTCGCCTGCTGTGGGGCTAAGCAGCCATCACATCACTGTCACTGGGAGAAGCAGGGGCTCCCCCCTCCTCCAAACTATCCTCCTAATAGCAGGATCTGCAACCTAATACAGCACCTGAGCACACACTCTTAAGGATAATAGTGAGCCAACTGGTTCCAAAAGTGCTTACTTTCTCAATTCTATACATGTGCTCAAAGATCTCACTAATTCAAGCCTGTATCCCTTTGCAGTTTAGAAATCCTTTCATTTAGGAAGATAACACAGAAAGCATAAAATTCAATTAAAAACCAAAATGGCCTGAACTGTGTTCATGTATGGCTCAAACTAAATTTTATCGAAATCAGAGAAACCTAAACCTTTCCGCTGACTTCAAAGGAGTTTGGTTACCTGCCCTATGCAGGTAAGTGAAGCAGACAAACCCATCAGCAGGTGACCAAAGACCAAGACTTCAAGCCCACATGTCATACACCATTACTTATCCAGCAGCTCAAAGGCAAACAAGTTACAATATTATCAGCCTAATTGTACAAATGGTGAAGCACAGGAAAGCTCCCAACCCACAGCCATTCAGCCCACGTGACAGGGCCAGTTCAGATATGCGGTGTTCAGGTGTCCAGGGCAGAGCCGGGGACCATCGGCCTGGTTGCATTTGACTTTGCAGTTGTGTGCAACAGACTTACCCTGCTGGACATTCAGGAGCTTTTATCTCTTCACAGTCATCATCCACCCAGTGGGTTTCTCCTACCAGAAGAGTCACATTGGAGTTTAAAAAAAGAAAAAAAAAAATCTGTGGACAGAACTACAGGTTTCACAGAAAATGTTAAAAAAAAAGCACCTAGCTCCAGTTAATGGAGTGTCTTGTCATACTTCCCATGAAAAATGAGGTCTTTTCACAAAGCTGAACAAATGATCTGGTTATATTCTATTCAACAAGAATATCCAAACTAGCACTCCTAGAAGTAGCTGTTAAAACTGGAATTAAAAGCGTGCTTTTGACCGCAGGAGACAGTGGTAATGCTTTAGGCACAGTGGTCATCTATTTTAATTTTTTTATTTTTGATCTGTCAAAAACAGGTAGTGCTGGTTCTGGCTGTGAACTCCCACCCTCCTCCCCACCAGCTCTGATGTCTCCATGAGCTGATTCAGCTGGCTAAAAACACAAAACAAAATTCATTCTGGGGAAGAAAAACAACCCTAAATAGTTTCCAGCTGGTTTAGGGAGCTGATCAGCTCATGGATCAGGTGAGACTCAGACAGACACAGCTAAAAAAAGCATTAATGCTCTTTCAGAGCAAATTAGTTAAAATTGCTTTATGTAATCAACTATTTTCTTAAGTTTTTCACTGCTGAATGCTGACTATAGAGTGGTTTATGACTTGCACTTTCTCAGGTCAATTGAAAAACAAATTATTAGCTAATGAGGCTTGCTTCCTGAACCTGCCACTATTAAAGGAACTGCAGTTCAATTAAAAGAAGAAAACAAAAAGCACCATAGAAAAGATCTGCAGGAAATGTGTCCTGCAGCAATTCCAACTCACCATTACATGAGATGGAGGGACAATTTCCAAGTAAAAAAAAAAACAACAAAAAACAAACAAGCCAACACACTATCCTCAGATAGGCAAAGGCATGAATAAAGAGGAAACACTGTTCTCACATAAGGCTTACTTTTGTCAGAGTGCCAGGGTCATTGAGATCATTTGTTATTAGCCAATTAAACAAAGATTATGTACATTAAAGCTGGAGACATGTAAATTCCTCTGTCTTGACCCTTATAAGAGGGAGCTCACAAAAAAGGCAGGAACTGAAAACTATATCGGTATTTAAGTGGTCTCAGCGTTGGGTTTCTTTGGGAAGGGGAATAATGTAATCTATGGGGACCTGCTGGAAGATACCAATTTCATTTGGATTCCCAACAGCAAAACTCAAATAAACATATAAAGAAAATATGGACTATTATGATATTCTGAACATATGCAGTTGGCCAAAATGGTGTGGTAGAAAAAAATTTCAAACTGTAATCCAGTAAAGCTAAGAACTATCTGAGATACAAAAGTGAGAACCAGTAAAGCTCATTACCAAGGATCAGAAGACCTGCTCCAAATGGGAGACACATTACACAAGACAGGACATGCTTCAAGAGATCAGGGTAGAGGATGAAAATTAAGCCTTCACAGCCCATCCACCCACCAACAATTGCAGGCCATGCTGCAGCCATGGAGTGTCTAGAAGGTGACATGGTCATCCCCAACGTGTCATCTGAAGCCCCTGCCACCCACCTGTGAAGTACAGCCCTTGTATTCTTGCAACCCCTCTCCCACAAGAGACAAAGGCTACAGGTGTTAGGGCAACTAGTTTGAGCAGCAGCTTTTGTGGTGGGGGTAGGGAGAGGTCTTTGAGATGGAGATTACATATCTAGGAATGTTCTGTTCCTCTGAGACCATCAGATATTCCTGCTTTCCTTGTGATGCAGGCAAATGCTTCAGAACACTTTCGTGTTTTGCTTTAAACTCTTCTTCATCCAGCCATGCTCTTCTCTTTCTGTCACTATCTCTACAGGCAGAGACAACGTCCTTCTACTATCAATAAATGAGAAGTATTCATCTCCGCTAGTACCCAGAAAAATACAAATGTATTCCCCATTCTTCCCCTCTCCTCCCAAAAATCAGAACTAAAAAGGAGAGGGTTCCCTCTTTAGAAGACATTTTTATACCCACAGGGCTGTCTTCTATCAGCTTTGGAAAGATAAAAGGTAGAAAGACCAAAGTCGTACCTTTGCAAATGACTTGGTAATTAGTACAACAATCTCCTCTACTTAAGCAGTCTTCTGAGCAGTGACAAGCATTGTCATCATTCCTGGTTTCTCCACAGCGATCTTTGGTACATTCCCAGCCCCGAGCTAAAATATTCACAAGGTAAGCAAGAATGAGAGATTGTAATCAAAACAAAAAGTACTCACTCAAGCCATAATGACAACACTCTAGTCCTTAAAGTTGGATGTAAACTTTATGGCCCTATTTCAAGACCTCTGAAGTAGGTGTGTCAACCAGAAACAAAAAGGACCCTTGTGTCCTGCAGGTGCAGGAGGGCACCTCGGCCCACACAAGTGCTTCTGCTACCCTCAGGTGGTGTACTCCAGGCTTTGTACAACCTGAATGCCAGGAAAAAGTGTGGAAAGAAGACAAGAAAGGATCTTGAAAGATAAATGGTGAGGCCTGGAACACAAATTAGGAATTCTGGTGTTTCTCGGTTAATCCATTCTTTTTCTCCAAACTATTCTAGTCCCAAGTTCAACCCATGGGAAATAAGAGAAAGTTGAAAAGAGGCTATGTAGATACAAATTGATGCTTTGCTCCCATCAGTTCCTCACCCACAGGAACTGATTCAGCACCAACTTCAAAGTTATGAGAACAAGAGCTGCTTCTCCAGAAAAAGCATGGCACAGCTGCTGTAAAACACTCCAGCTCTTCTCATCGTTGTGAATGCAGTTAAAATTTAAGGGTCTATCTAAATTAGAGTGCTCTCTCAAAGGCAGTACATTGCTACACCTTGGAATAGGGCCTAAGAATGTAAGCATATGGTGCTCCACGTCCTGGCCCAACCAACAAGAACCTTTAAAAGTCACTTTAGACAACATGCATCCAGTAAAAACCACACCGCATCAGAGCAATGTCTTTTACCTCCCTTTGTCCTTCATTTGGGGCTTTTTTCTATAAATAAGTAATATTTACAGATTGTACATGTGATAATTGCCTTAACAAAGGCCTATGAGAGTATATGACAATTCACACAACAGTCCCAAGGGTGATGCACGTATCCAGACGCATATGTGGACATGGTGTACCGCGGGCAGGAGGCTGAGGAACTGAAAATCTGCCCTTTGGTAGCAAACATCTTATGCTGAAAGTCTTCAGAAAGATCCTCTCATTCTGCAGTCATTTACACCAGGGGCGAAACAACATTAGCCTATAATTCAGAAGTTTTTGTCCTAGAAACAAAGTAGTTTCTCATACCATATTACCTCACCATTTTTTGGTACCAACCTATTAAAAAGATACCATTATAAACAGAACTGAGGAAGTCAGGACTCTCAAGCATGGCACATCTATATTTTTATTCATCAGGCTTCTCTTCTGGCTGCTTAGTAAGTGTAATTCTTTGATAAAGCAAGAAAACATTTTATGGCAAAAGTAGAAGGCACCTGTGTCAACTCTTACCACTGTGCAAACACTCAAGGAGATGGGTCCAACCAATATTTTAAATGCACTATGCTAAGAAGTAAAACATAACTCATAGCACTCTTTGAAGTTTTCCTTGCCTATGACTCATGAAAAAAACAAAAAGAGAATTAACTCAGTGCTGTATTTCCATCCCCCAGGGTCCAATGAGTTGAAGTAAAACATTTTTGCCGGTGTGTTATATGTATCCTGAAATCTGGAAATCCAAGTCTGGGGCAAGGGTAACAAGCCAAGCCTGTCACCTGCAGCTCACTCAGAGGACCTGTGCCGCTTCAGTGCTCTCAGATTCAGTGGTGCCTTCATGAGTAACCGTAATGCACGGTCCACAAGCAAGCACAAATTTCTCCAATATTATCACTTGGGAGGAAAAAGGATGGCTGACACGGAATGACCAACCTTCAACCTTTACCGTGCCTCTTTTCATTGTAGCCTGGAGGTCAAACTGGTGCCTGAATGCTGATTATTGCTTTTAATTGAGTATCAGAAGATCTACTTTCAATGTAGTATGAATAGTACCCTGCATTTTCTGCCCTGGAAACGATGGCCAATGCCCAGTAGTCAGGAGCGATAGGTGTGCATCCCTACTGCTCCTTGCAAGGGAACATGGGCTGCATTTTGGGCTGAGATGAGCCTGTCTGGCAAGGTGGGGTGCAGAGGGGTTGCAGGTTATGGCAGGGACCTCTGGTTTATCGTGGCAGGTTCCAACTGCTGGCATAAGCCAGGCATCAGCAGCACTTGGCAGTGCTGGACAGGAGACCCATCGTACCTGTCTTTAAGCATAGCTCATCAAAGTCGAAGCAGCAGCTGTTGTAGCTCTTGCACAGGTTGTCACAGCGGCAGCCAGGAGGCTCTGCCTCTTGAAGTTCAAAGCATCTGTTTTTGCAGGAGCCAGAGGTACTGATCCAGGGGGAATCTGACAGGACTGTGTGGAACAAGAAACAGGGCAACATCTGTCAGGCCAGCAGTGGTGGGACATGCAGCTCAGCCCCAAGCCACTTGGATGAGCGAAACCTCGGCTGCCTGCTACAGGGAAGGGAAGGGAGCAGGGAGACGAGAGGGGTTGTTTGAAGAAACAAAAACAAACAAACAAAAAAAAAGATAACAAATTCCAAAAAGGCTTCTCTTTTTGAGGAGGGGAAAAAAAAGAGGAAGGGAAAAAAAAACCAAGGAAGTAGCGTGCTGTGATAATGTCCTGCAAAGAAATAGCCCTGGCTTTGCCTCTCTAACAATCAAGAGATCATTAGCAGAAATGTATTGAAGTCTCCAAGGCCCCATTCCAGGAGCTGCAGCTATTTCTTAGAAGCAGGCCTTTGTTTTCAGAAACCAAGTGACATTTTCATGGCTGGCTGGGCAGTTTGCATAGGAAAGGACTGCAAATAATCTACATGCAGTCAGCAGTTTTGCTGTACTGGAAGGTGCCAAATCAATGCCAAGCATGAAAGAAAACTGTAAGATGCTCTATAAATTAATGGACAGGCAAAGCAAGGCTTTTTGGTGGGCTTCTGCAGAGCATTGCATTATAAAAATTTAATAAAATACAAAAGTATGTAAGAAATCGATATATTTGATATGTATAATTAAATGCAGGACTGCCGGTCTGAAAACCATGAATAATGTATTAGACTTCAATAATCTATGTATCAGTAAGGGCCCTTATTGTCAAGGCTGATATGTACTTCTCTGCTCTTTTCTCAAAACTTTGTATTTTATACACTTTATGTATTTTATACATTTTATACTTTTTTCCTAGAAGAGAATCCTACATAGCAGCTTATATGAAGTAGGAAAATTGTATGCTACTCTCCAGGGTCAATCGTATTTTATGAAATAAAATAACAAATGTATGTTATTTAAAAACAGAGGTGTTCCAAGGAAAATTTCACAATGCCTTTTGTTCCTTGAGAGACCTATTAAAATTAAGTCATTGAAATTGTCTTGGGGTTTGTTTTCTTTTAGACCATGGTTTGGTTTTGGTTTTGGCAAAACTCACTATGATTAGCAGCATGATTTTAAGAGGACTGATGCAATGGCACTTTTGGGAAACAGTTGCTCTGATCTTTTCTTATAGATTTTTCCTCTACTCTTGTACATAGCTGACAGCTTACTCTCCACATAAACTGAGAGAAAACATTTTCCCATGCAGATGGCATTATCCCAACACCCTGAAAATGAATGGAAAAAAAGATGAAGAGGGAGTTTGGAGGTGACATTGTAGTAACTGATGTCCCACCAGCTCCCATCTCCAGCACTACTACTCTACCACTTCCCTTGGAGTGGCACTGGCACTGGCTGGACACCAGCATAAACTACTTCAGGGAGCAAACCTGGCAGCAAATCAACCCTACAGCAAGATAATGGGTAAGAAAATTAAACCTACCATGGTTGCAGTCATGGATCATGGCAGTGGCAAGGCACATTCATATTACTGCTGGAAAAGGTAGTAGTAGACAACTATGTGTCTCTCTGCTTTTGTGGTTTTTTTCAATCCGGTCAGTAATGACCAGAGAAAGTAACATCATACAGACAGTTTCACTTTATAGGTACATACCCTGCAAG
The DNA here is from genome assembly GCF_963921805.1 of Phalacrocorax carbo. NCBI lineage: Eukaryota > Metazoa > Chordata > Aves > Suliformes > Phalacrocoracidae > Phalacrocorax > Phalacrocorax carbo. The sequence goes on along the minus strand of NC_087514.1, from coordinate 15,126,518 downwards.
CTGCTCGTAATGAGCCATCAATATTTTGGCCATCTGGAGTTCCAAGGAGTTAAAGGTTGTGTATCTATGCTGGCAACACACAGATCAGTATTTTCTTTGTTCACATAAATAGGCCACAAAACTATGTTAGAAATTAATCACATGAGAATTGTTTCAAAGCATGCTAACACTTAGATTTTCAGAGAGATGAAGTCTTGTTCCTTATTCTTAATGACAGCTGCTTCCTGCCAAATGCTTCTGAAAAATCTGTTACTAAAGTATATTTCCATGTTATTTAACCTCTTCTACTACTTTCCTTTTTGGAAGCTAGGTAATATATAATCACAGATCCAGTAAGCTGCAAATCAAAGGTATTATGGACTCAAAGGTATTACATCCTAGCATACACTCTATATCCCTTGCACTGGCATTGCCTTCTTCATTTCAAAGGGATGAGAAGGAGATCATTTCAGAAGGTCAAAATACACATGTCAACATGCGTTTAGGAAAGAGAAGGTGCAAATCTGACTGCAGATTACACAAGGGACAGAGTCAACTGCAGCTCAAAGAATGTCTAGCTGTTGTAAAGAGTAGCTCATTTATCAGGAAAACACTGGAACAAATTGCCCACAAAGGCTATGCAATCTCTTATGTGGGGAGATTTTGAAGAACAGGTTAGACCAAGATCTGCCAGGAGCACTTCAGCAATAACTGACAGTGTCTTAAGATATAGGGAAGGTCTACATAGCTGTTAAGGGTCCCCTCTAGCTCCATCTTCTATAACTGCAAGTAGGGTTTCCATTTGACATGAGAAAGGTTTACTCCAGCTACCTTGTCTGTTGCTTTTTCACACCTGTTGACAGCCACTTTATTACTGATGTGACAAATTATCCCGAATTACTTAGCAAATTCAAGTCACACCTCCTGAGTCAATGTAGGACACATTCCCTATAGCAACACAAAAGAGGACTTAGTTTAATTCCTCTGGTCTCTGAATACATTAAGATCGTTCCTTTGTTTATCATGTTTGACCTTGCCTTTGCAGCCAGACTATGATTTTCAGGTCGTGCACAATGCTGTGGCATGGGTACTGGTGCATGCAGAATAGTTTGAAAATATATCATCAGGAGCTCCATCCCTGGTGAGCATTTTCAAACTAACAGAAGCCCCTGTACAGAACAAACTTACTCAATTTCAAAATCCTTTTCAAAATTCCTGCATCCCTCCACAGCTCCTGCAATTAGACCATGCAGCAGGCAGAGGGACCTCAACATAAATATCCTCCCCTCCTTATTTAACACATAAAACTTTTAATATCTTTTTCCATGCATTCTTGTTTTGGCCAACTAAGCTCAAAACAACCTTCTAAGGACTGTCTCTTATGTGCTAGGTTAGAGAGAAGTTACATAGGGCAATAGTGCCTTCCTGGTTCAGTCCACGGAGGTCATTACATTTCCATTGTAAATGTGTTATATTTACCTTGGGAAGTGCCATATCAAACTAGTTGCTCTGATTCTATCTGATTACAATATTTTAAAAAAATATAACCCATTACTTCCAGTAGTATTTCCATCATAGGACTACACAATATAGACATGCTTACAGTCATTACAGGAAGGGGAGGACCTGGTAAGAATTTGCCATTTTGGATCCTATGGATGTTATGTGGAACCTATATTGATCAACCAAATACCTATACAAAATATCTGAAACACAATTTTTGCTACATAACATTCATATTATGAACTTGCATTTTATTTTGCAGGATGCCATTGCAATGAGTAAAACTTCAATGAAAAGTCACATAAAGTAAAAAATACCTCCTGAACTGTTCCAATACAAGAAAGATATGACTTCATTTTTAATGACATGCTTAAAAACCCAGTGACAAGGGATAGAAAAGCTTCAGTGTTTCTCCTTCCAAAATTTAAGGTATCACCCTATCATGACCAAGGAATATGCTTCAAGAGACTACTAAGGCCATTTTCCCTGAAAGTGCTTACAAAGACATCTAGAAAGAAAATAACTTAGAATGGCAAAGTTATGAAAAAATGGGAGCCTTGATTCTTTCATGTCTTTTAGAAATTTTATTCAAATTATTCAAATGAAGTAATTTGTTGGGTACAAATATTAAACGTCTCAAATGTATAAAGGCATACATATCTGTACACTGTAAAAAGAGAACAGGAAGAGGGGTTTAGGCATTGTGGTACTTCTTTGACATGCATTTATAAGGGACTAGGGAAAAAAAACTTGTTGGTTTTGACTCGTAGATGAGTTCTATGCTAGACGAAAATTGAAATTTCCTTACAATCATGGCAACCCTTGGAGAAATAGCAAATTGGTCATATGCAGTAATGGTTGGTAAAGAGTCAGTGTTTTGACAATCCAAAATAATTAATTCTAAACACCAAGAAACTTGGAAATAAATAAGCCAAAGCAGAGTGGAGTTGAAAAAGAATGTATAACAATCTTTTATTCTGGATATTTCATTGCACTGAGCTTCTGAAGAAGTACAACTGGAAGTCATGCAACTACAAGAGCCTAAATAGGCTCTATCATCACAGTGCTTTAATTTTATTAAGAAAAGTACCTCTCCAGTGTAACCTTTTACTTCCTCCTTTAGACAGATGTGACTATAATACTTTAGTCTTTGCTGTCACATCCTTTTTTGTTACTGCAATAAAAGTAACCAAGCTGCATAAACACAGCAGGGACAAAACCCTCTGTTACTTTTCTGTCTCTCGTTGCACTCTGGACTGGACTACTTCAATGCCAGCTAGAGGTCCAATCCCACGTGTAAGGAAATTCTCAATAGACTGCCAAAATTACCCCATCTCCTGCCTTCTTGCAAGAGATCCTGTATCCTATTCCTATTCTCCTGGATTGCTTAGCTAAACCTCCTGCTATTGGAAACAGCCCACAGCTACTGATCCCAGCCCTGGAGGTATCGAACAGTGCTGGCTGGCTCAGCAGAGTTGGCACTGCTGAGCTGCAATGGGTCCCCAATATCAGACCTTTGGGACTTGAGTAAAAATCAACTGAGCAGCCCTGCCCTAAAACCTAGACCGTCATCAGTGAAAGCAAAGCAACTGGCAGTCAGGTGTTGAAGATGTGAAATGCAAATCCTTCACATCACTCTTATGCACACTACACAACTGCACTACAGTTGTCTACAGTTAATGTACTAGAAGATAAAAATAGAAATAAATTTGGTTTTTAAGCCATCTTTTTATACTGTTATATAAGGATCAAAAGTAACAGCCACTATCTTTTTGGTTGCCTAAAATACCTCTGCCCAGTGATCAGCAGCCCTGATTGTGGCTGTGATTAGACACCAATTCCTGTGAAGGAGCAGGGAGGGAGGGACACAGGTTCATTACTAGGAACTCAGGCCAGGGTAAACAATTTTATAATTAAAATTCACAAGCTATCATTACAGATGGGTATTGCAAATGAAACCCTTTCACTTCAGTTTTATTAACCAGCTCTAAGTCAATGACCACAGGTTTCCTTTCTCCTGCCGAAGAAAGGGACAGAGGCTCAAGTCAAGCCTACTTTTTTTAAAAAAAGAAAAAAAGGCAAGTTTTCCATTTTTTATATTTTTCCACTTGGACTATGCCTGAGCTCTCAAACCCTATACTGCCCTAGAACACGAACAACAGTTGCTCTGTGGCATGCTCTTGGTTTCCTCCAAAGAAAAAAGTAGGAGGCGAAAGAAAAACAGATGACTTGGTGACAGCACATCTGCACGGACACCTGCTCTCCTCTCCCTGGCCCTCTCTGCCGTCAGATGTCTGCCGTCTACTGTTCACAAACCAGCATGACCTCAGGAGCCACAGAAATCCCCAAAGCTTTTCTCACCAGTGCCTCTTGAAACCATTAATCAAGTTTCTAGAAACCGCTTCAATAGCTACCAAAATAAAACCAGTACCCTTAAGCCCATTGGCGTGTTTCTCTTAGCTCTAGAAGGAAACTGTGCAGAGCATAAAACATGGCAAATGCTATGTGGGAGCTGATGACCCCAGTCTCTGTGAGACTGACAGTGCTCAGTCCTTAAATAAGCTAGATTTTCCATAGTCACATGCACAGAGAGCAAAAGTTTAAGTAAATAGGAGACCTATAGGTGAGTCCCAAAGGTCAACTGACTTGGGCTCGGCAAGTTATTTATTCTTCCCTATATCCTAGAGGGAAAAGGAACAAGCAAACTACTGTTTCTGAGTAGGAGCGGTTTCTAACCACAATATATAACATAAGGGTATTGCAATGTACAATGTATGCCCATTACTGTACCTGAGACTGGGCCCTCATCCCATTCTTCAGATCTCCTAAATCGATTTGTAGTAAATCCCATGCAGACATTTACTCCAAAGGCAAAAGCAAATAAAGATATAACCTGCAAAAATAAAACAGCAAAGTGAGCAAACTGTGCAAAAAGCAGGACTCTGGAGCCACGAGCATTACGGTTAAAGGGGCAAGATGGTCCTCTGTACATTCGAGCTCCCCAGCGCTGCAGTTCCCATCACTGGAGCAGCAGCTGACAGCGTCACCGTTGGAGAGTAACACAAACCAGAAGGGGTTTATGAATAAAACATCTCTGTCCGAAGCTGAAACGCTCCTTTTTGTAGGAACTTATTCAGGAGAGACGGGCTACTCCTCCTCTAAAAGCAAACACGCTCCTCTCCTCCCCTACCTGGTGCGAGTGGACGCAGCCCTTCTTAGCCATACTAGAGAATTCTTGAAAAGCCTGCACGGCACCGTCGCCTTTTCTTTATAGTGAGTGCAGAGCTCTGTTTGCTCTGGGAGTTCGGGCTATTAGCTACAAGTAATCCCACCTGGTGAGGTTGACAGGCTCGTGTGATTTGTCCAGGGGGTGATTTCATCATGTTTCACTCACAAATCGCAGCTCCGAGTGCGAGAAGCTCCAGGCATCATCCCTCGCTGCGCCCTCCCCCCAAACACACACACGCTCGCTTTTATGTGGTTTCCTCTGGCAAAGCAGGGCTTTCTTATGTTGCTGCAGCCAATAGCTGTTCCTGCTCATTTTATTCTCCTCGCAAAAGTAACATGGTTAAAAGAGAAACCAAATGCGTCTCCATCTGGCTCAGAGAAGAAGGGGGGAGACTCACTTGGGGCTGCAAAACTAAAATATCCCGATGCCACCCTCAAATGTCACCCAACATCGCAGGCGTTGCTGCGCGGTGGGCTCAGCGCACGGGGCGAGCACACAGCCGCAGCTGCTGACCTTGCGACGGCCGGGTGGATTTTGGGAGCTCAGGCACCCATCTCATTTTCCAGGGGTGCTCCTGAAGTTTCTAACTGGGTCACAGATCAGAGTCCCCCCAAAACTGGGGACATCTTCAGAGCAGGGGGTTATTTTTTAACACTGTCCTCCCATGCTGCCGTGGCAGTGCAAGGCTCGGATGGATGGAAATGCAAGCAGTTTTATCTGAATAGCTGGAAACCGCAGACTTCCAGAAAGGAAGGGAAGTGACACATTCCCTCTGCCCCACATTTTCCCATTTTCATCAACAACAACAGAAAGCTTGGCTGTTTGGATAAGGACTTCTATTTACAAAGCAAATGATAATGCTGAGCAGAATTACGGTTCAAATCAGTGGCTTAAATATTATTTGCCAAGGGAAATTATTTACCAGCGTAGTTCCCCACTTTTTTCTCTGATGAAATCTTCTTTCATTAAAGTGTTTACTAACAATTACATTTAAAGGGACAGAGTCAAGGTTCTTAAGTCCTCAGATGGACTGAGCTTCCCTTGGGACCTGTCCCATATTCTATACTGGCATTAAGAAACAGAGTACAGTTTTCTTTAAACTGTCTTGCAACATTAAACATGTGCAATTTTGAGCTTTGTTTAGAGGTACCTTTTACCTGCTGCAATATCTGTCCTTCCCCACCATGTAGCTTTACAGGGCAGTGGCTAAAAAGCCCTTCTCTTTGCTACCCACATCTTATCAGCCTGCCAGTCTTTGCTAGGAGCTGATCCTTTTATGCAGTTTCTTAACCAAAAGTGGCTCCATTGGGCAACTGCATCTTTGCAGTGCAAGCCTCAGGGAAATGTAATTAGCTTGAGAAGACCTACATCTTATCTATACCAGGACATCATATTCCTCTCCCTTGCACAGACCAGGACTGTGAAGTCAAGACCCATCTTCTGATGTTCACTTCATCACTAGCTGGGTTGAAAATTAAATAGTTTGCAACAGGAAATATTTTTCTAGTAAAAAGCTGCACAGAGGGCTAGAGAAAAGCAATCACCAAAATTCTTACTAGCTATTCCTATAAAATTCTTCACCCTTAGCCTCTGGTATATCCTGCAGTTAAACAATTTCCCCACCAAGCACTAGGTAAGTGCAGCAGTGTATGACAGCAGCAGAAGGGAAATAAAAGATGTCACAAATAAGGTCACTCAATAGTGTTGCCTACCTAGCTCAGCTAATGGAGTTCATGATTTCATGGGCAAAAACATGGGAATCAGCAGCCCCAAGTTCTCCTCTAGCCTGGGACCCTCGGGTTACTAAGTGGCAAAACACATGTGAATTTTCAAATCCGGTGGCCAGTTTTGAGAGCCCAAGCCAATATGTCCAGCCCCATTTTCAGAGATGCTGAGTCTTTGCATTTCCTGCATATCTTCCTAACACGTAGATGCTCAGTTCTTTTGAAAGAAAGTTCCTACATAAGCTAAAAACGGCCACCCAGAAAAATAAAACAAGAAACAACAAAAAAAAAACCAGCACAGCATCATGGATGTCTTTTACTAATTTGAAAAAACGTATTTCATTTTTCCATTCATGTAACCTCACTGGAGCTTGTAAATTGTACAACTTCACATAAATGGAGGAGCTCATTTTATGTTTCCTGATCCATGCTGCAAGTATATTATATTAATTAATCTCCTTTGTAATAGCCTTTAGAACTATAGATGATGATGAGTCTGAAACTGCTAATCTTCTTCATATGTGTTATGTAAGACACATTTTCCAGTAGCTCTGAACTGGCCGCATACTCAGATGCACAATCATCTTTTTTTCACAAGGACTCTGCCTGAAGCCACCCCACAGAAGCAGAAGGAACTCATTAGCATAAACAAGGTCTAATGATTTTGTTCCAGCAAAATTTCACTGCTGGGATCAGTGGTAATTAATTTTTTTAGCAAGTAATTACCATTTTGCTCACCAGAATATGGAAGACTAAAGCTGAAATAATGTATTCCTGGCCCAAGAATGCAGTGGTTCAGTGCAAGTTTTAAGGCTTAAATGAAACACATTAAAAAGGAATTCTAACAAGATCAACTGAATATGAAATTCCTCTTCATCAATTATTGTGCACAAGAATTGGCCTTTGGCTTTTATGGCTTATAAGACCATACTGATTATTATTTAACTCGGGATGCAAAACTTCCAACCAGCCACTAGGTGACACTTTAAATGAGAAATTCATATTGTAACATTTCCACAGTTACAAGCATTTCTGTTCTGCTGTTGCACAGCGTTAATATAAGAACGACAATATTTACGGTTTTGTATAAAATTGATCTTTCTTGAGCAGTTTTTTTAATGAGAAAGAAAATGCAGAGAAATCAAGTATGTTGGCTGAGTCAGAGGTTAGGGATGGAGTGGGCTCTAGAGAAATGAGCCTTTTTAGCTACTCGTTTCGACTTTGCACTTGTGCGTGCAGCCACATCGGGTGACTGGGGGACCAGGGTGAAAGCTCCCAGTATGCTTGACAGCACCATGAAAGGCAGAAAGGTGAAGGACTTCTCCAAATTGCCCCAGAGCTCTCACCACTCCCCAAACACAGCTTCCACATATAGTTGTGGACAAGAAAAGCAGTTAGTTGGGTACATGAAATAGCAATTTCAAAGAGCAAATCTTTTTGATAAACTACAGGAATTCAAGCAGTGTCCACATCGAGTCTCCTCAGCTACAAGCACTGTGAAACCAAATAAACTTCCAGCAGCAGAAGCGAGCACGGGAAGATGAGGGTACCTCGCTGAAAACACCCTGAGGCTTTTTAGCAAAACTAAAGAAGCACGCCATAACAAGAAGAGCCGATTCCTGTCTATAAAGGACTTTATTTTTATGAGACTTTATAGAGAAAACTAAATATTTTTGGCACTCAGCCAGCGCAGTGACTGATAAACAAGACAGAGGAGGAAGGGCAGGCAAGTGTGTGAGGGCAAGGGCAGCAAAAGGACAGCAAAGCCAGCCAGGGTCAGCAGTCTGATGACAAAAAGGGAGGAGAGGAGAGTAGGAATCAGTGCAGGAGGGTGATGACCTGCCATGAGCAGTCCCTCAGCTGAGGTCAGCCAAGGATCCAGGCTGCAGCCACCTACAAGAGCCCAGAAACATGACTGCACATCCTGCGTATGCAGGAAAAAACACCCAAGAGCTGCTGAAGGACAAGGGACCTGTATCTGCTCAGCTTGTAGAAGTACCACTGAAGCCCCAAAAACAAGGTCACTGAGAAGTCCTCTTTACCTGATGGAGGCAAAACACTACAGCAAGCAATAGATTTCAAACAGCTGGCAAGCTTGCTTAGAAACAAAAAAAATTACAATCTGGTCATAAAGGGTAGGAGAGGACACAGATATTCACACGGATGTGTTCAGGTGGCAGGCAGGATATAGAAGAAGAGAAGTTATTAGCAGAGGCAAGGGTCAGACCATCCCTTCCTTGGGCTTTAGGACACGTTGTGAGAATTGCAGAAACTTCCACAAGTATATAATTTTTTCTTACACAGATAAAAGCTGAATTTTGTCAAGGAGGTGATTCCCCTGGCAGAGTGCACAGGACTGACTGCTGAGGAGCTGCACCACCATGCCCACTGCTACCCCAATGAGACTGGGAAGACCCACAGACCAGGCTGTGCTCATGACAGTACACCCTCCTCACTGCAGTACCTCAGAGCACCACCTGACAGCACCTTGCAGCTTGAGGAAGAGTCAGCAATTATCTGTCTGCCCATCAATGTCCTGAGGGGAAAGGTATGCAAACTATAGTGCCTGGTGCACCAGAGGAGCATGCTGAGGACAACTTTCTCAACCAGAAAGATCCATAAAGGGGTGCCAGAGCCTCAGGGATGATCTTGGACAAAGTAAAGTCTTTAAAATTGCAATTTGCAGCAGCTCAACCCCTAAGGCACCAAGTGCCTTAGGCACCTCTAGGCCATCAACATTTCTAAGCACCGTACATAACACCTGCAGGGTACACAGTGCTGGGAGCCGAGTGTCTGAATCTGGCTTGAATCACACTGAGTACAGCCAGCAAAGCACGTCGCATTCCTCCTCATCTCACCCTTCTGTAAGTGCCCTCCCAGGACGGCTACCAAACCACGTCCTGCACAAAACATAGGTGTGTTGGGTGCACACCTGTCCGAAACTGAGCCTACGTGCTCTGCCTACCTACAGAAAGAAGAGGAACTGCCGGCCAAGGAAGTACCTGAGTCCCAGTCTCTCTGCTTTACTGATACAAAACAGTTACATACTCACTGGGACAAGGGCTGAAACCCCGCTGGGGATCCTGGTGAAAAAGGAGAGCATAATGCAGGTATAAATTCTCCCACACCCCACATAAGATATGGCAGCTTTGGTGGCGAAACGAGGGCTGTGGACTCGGCAAGGGCACTGCAGCTCCTGAAGCAGCCTCTGATGCCTGTGGAGGGGCTTAGCTCAAGTGCACCCTACACACACAAACACCGTTTGTGCCCACACACAAGCAAAGCAAGGTTTATAAACGAGGTCACGTCTTTTATTAGAGCAGCTAGGTTACCTGAAGAAATAAGGCAAGTTTCCAGTGATCTGAAGAAAGCTTTGTGTACCTGAATGCCTGTGTCTCCCCTCCTAACAGTACTACAGCTAACAGACCGACCACTCCAAATCAGGGTATTGCACCTCTCCCTGTGAACTGCATAACTGCATGTGTAACAGCATTAACGCTAGTCCAGCATATATACCTTCATCTTCAAATAAACTAACATTTTCTGGACAAAATTATTATTATGAAGCCGCACAAGTACTTCACTAAAATGCACTGAGTTCAGAGCTATATTTCTTAAGATAATCATATATAAAAAAATCTAGCATGCTGCAGAATAAAAACTGTTCCGTGACGAAAAATCACTTCTTCATGGAGCAGATGAATGAGTGAAACACGGAGCCTAAGGGCCTATATGAGTTTTTAATGCAGCCTATGTGAAGCTAAGTATGTCTTTAGGTCCTCATCCTTGCTTTCCACTGTCTGAGATGGTGACAGGCATCACAGGTGCCCATCAACAGCTTTACACCCATCTTCTTAAAAGAGCTGTAGACTTCAGTGGTGTGAAAATCACCCACCTACTCCCTAAGAGTAGTCTGTCAAGGGGTTTACATGGTATCTTCTGGGCCACACAAAATCACTGTTAATTTATTTGAATTTTACAAGAGATATAATCTATTCTGTCCCAGAGAAAACATAGCCCTTTAGAAACAACGAGTTAAAGAGAAAAAACAACAACAAAAAACACAAACAGAAACAACAGAACAAAGATGGGAAAGCCACTTAAAGATGCAATAAAGCAGGTCTTCTAGACTTCAAATCATGTTCCTAGTTTCTTTGTGCAACTTGTATGTACATCCTTTACCATGGTGGAACATTTGTCTGTAGAATATTAGCTTTGAATTTCCTGGGTCTATAAAACTTCTTGTGGGGACTTCTACAATAATCCTGTAACATATCTCTCATACTTAATCATATTTACCCTCAGCCCTCTCTATTTTGGCACACTTTTCAGGCTCAAGGCTTGGTTCTGATTAAAACATTTCCAAGTGCTAATCTCTTCCCTACAAGTAAAATGTGGATATAATTAATAGTGTTTTGTTTACTTTGAGTTTGTTTTCTTTGCCAAACAAGAATTTCTGTTTGTTTAAAATCTCTTTGTTTTTAATGTTTTTGGACCTTGGATCAAAAACGTATTTTAATTAATATTTTTCTTCACGCTAATCTCAAAAGACCACTGGTATTTTCTAAATAGCAAAACCCTATTTGATTTCAGTTTAAAGAGATATGTCACTAGCAATATTGTTCTCAACTTGCTCTGCAGCACTGATACTTCTGGGGAAAAAGCAAAGTGGGATCAGGCTGGAAACAGAGGATTTCCCCACAACAAACAGGGACATGCCCTCACATGGGCCCATTTTCCTCCTGTTTCTCTGAGCAAGGAGCCATCTCAAGACTGAAGAATTGGCTGCTGTTATGGGGACCTCTAAGTGTATATACCTATGAAAGCTTTTTTTGGCACAGTAAATGAATGCATGAACATAGGACAGGCTGTGGCAGTGTTGCAGTTAGGACAAAAAAAGGCTGTGGGCCTTCTGGGGCTTGAAACTACTTCACACGAACACAAGTCCAGCACAAGTTTGGAGGACAGCAGAGAAGAGATGATCTCTGAAAAAGCAAAAAAACCCAATTGTTAAAAGCTGGATCAACTCCCTGATCTGATTCATTGAGTAGCCCCATGAACACTTATATGGAAGAGGATACAACAGTAACTGCACAGGTTTCTGCCCAAAGGAAAATGCAGAAAGTGAGGACACACTTCACAGACTTAGTGTGAAGTCTGTCACACTAAGATGGGGCTAAGTCTGTGACAGACTTAGCCCCATCTGCAACCCCTTTTTGGAGGTACTAATTTATCTCATAGTTGAAAGACACATCTTTACAACTTACACAAGCTTAAGCTATCCCCAGCTGTTGAGAGGGGTTAGGTATTTGATTAACTTGGAAATATCTGGATTTTCTGCCTCTTTCCTACAGAACAGAAATAAAACCAGCAGGTAAAGCCCAGATACCAAGCGTCTACCAGCAGCCCTGGCAGAACAGCTAGTCCTTGCCATCACTTCCACCCCCCTCATCCCAAACAGCCCTTCCTAAAGCCACACTGTGAGTCAGAAGAGGTTAATAAATTCTCTTCTTTTGACAGGTTTTGCAGTTGGATGAGTTCCCTGTTCTGGTCCTCAGCCCTGGAAGCTGTGTGTCTGTGAGATACAGTAAGCTGCAAGCTGCTACTGCTTCTGAACCCCAGGCCAGGTACTGTAAATGAGCAGCATCCTGTGGCCTGGGGAGCTGAGGGCAGGGCACAGACAAGCTCTTCTCGTCCCCCCCACTTGCTGCTGCTCCCAGGGGAGCAGTGTCACTGCAGCCTATGTTCAGCTCTCTGCATTACTTAACATGCATCTGCTGCTGCCTGTTGTAATGGCAAAGCACAAAAGCATAAAACAATTGCATATTACTTTTTAGGTAATTTCAGACAGGTGGGCTACTTTCCAAACATCACAAATTTTCCGAAGTTGAACCGTGTCACCACCACTTTAGATGAATGCCAGCTTTTTTTTTTTCTGATTACAGCCGAGTGCAAAGATGACAAATGTAAGTACAAAGGGAAAAACATCCTGTTGGAACAGTACTCCCTGTTTTCTCTGGGTAAGAAAAGTATAAGCGACATTTCAACAACAAAACAATGTGATCCATTGCCGGATTTTTTTTATTCCCATATCATAATGTGTAAGTGATTAAATTTCAAGATCTGCAGGAATGCAATATAAACAAAAAAAATGAAGGAAAGTGCTAGAAATCAAAATTATGCAACTCTGCCCTAGCGTGGTTTTGCATAACGATTATCAGGGCTTTTTATTGCAAATACTTTTTTCAACTTTTCAGTATAAAACTTTGGAAAGGAATAAAGAATCATTTTGTTAATGGATTAAACAAGTAGACTGTAGGGAAACTCTGTCCATTTAAATATTAATAGGTTTCTTCAATATTTTAAAGCAAATAATCTTACTGAGTTAAGTTTTGTTCAACTCATCCTTTTTTTTCATTGAGCAATACATGATTTTCAGAAAGAATTGGTTCCTCGGTTTAATGGTTGCTGACTGCTGTAAAATAAAAGCAGCTCTGCTTTGCTCAGTTTTCACAGAAGGCTCCCCACCCCAGTAAATCTCTTTTTCACAGCAGACAAGACTAAAGTCAGCTTGAAATTATATTTGTTGAAGTTTCTCAGGGCAGAGACAGATGTTCTTGGGCATCCACAGAAAGCCTACAAAACAGCTGGGACTATTTAATTTAGCATCCTTTTACTGTCCATTGCTACCCCTCCTCCAAGACACAGCAACCAAACAACTTTGAAGGCAACATCTGAGCCAGCCCACGTAAAACAGACTTGAGTAAACAGTGGCTCTGGTGAGGGGAGGGGACACACCTCCTTTTCCAACAATAGTTTTGCCAGTTGAAGGAAAGGCATCCGGTGCCCTTGGCCCTGAGCAGGTGTGCGAACTCAACATTTCATCCTTTCCAGTGAGGAGTTGCCCAGCCCGGCTGCTTCTCCCCCACCTCTACACCACACTGACCATGGGTCATCTGACTGGGTGATCTTACTCCAGCCTGGTTCTGAGGAACACTACAATTAAATCACCTAAAAAAAAGAAACCAAAATAAAAAACCCAAAACAACACACTTCAGGTAAAGAAGCCAGGATGGATGATGGAATCAGGCAAGGAGCAGCACTATCTTCAGTTGACAGCTGAAGTCAGCAGAGGAGAAGCACCCCTACCCCTGGGGCAAACTGGGTTCACTTTGCACTAAGAGGAAGCAGGAGCACATATAAGCTTCCTCTGTGGTAGCTTAAGTCGTGACAGCTGTTTTGAAAACGAGTATCGGACTATAACCTCATGTTCATACCCCTGCTTGTAGGCAGCCTGAGCCTGCTGAAACATCTGCTTGATTCCACAGATAATTCAGCATGGTTTTGGAAGGTATCAGATTAAAAATAACAACACTAGGAAAGCTTCTGCTTCCATTGCTTCCTACTCTGACACATTATAAATAAAACAATTAAGCCAACCTCAAAGCCCCATTCTATACGAGCAGGTGGAAATGCAGTCAGACAGCAGCGCTGTGTTAACAAGCCAGGACAGAGGGCACAGGACAGAGGCATGGGAGGCTTTTGGAGAGGCATCAGCTTCAGCAAATAAGTCAGGCCTGACGCTGCCAGCAGGAACTGCCAAAACAGCATGGTAGATGAAGAGGACCCGATATCCTATGACTGTCACATCCATGTTCTGCCATCCATGGGGAAACGCTGGGCTGGCTGGGCAGAGCAATGGAAGGGCAGAAAAAGACCTCTTACAGCTGGGGGTGAAAAGAAACAGAATATGTTAGAAGAACAGAGCTTTGGAGATCCAAAAGGGTATCTTTCCTTCTTGCTCCCACAGCCTTCTTGCTGTGGGGCTTGGTGGGGAGGAAACTATCCTTGTGGCCTCTGCTCCATTATTAATGCTCTGTTTCAGTTGTACTCTACAGCGTGAGTCCAATATATATTAAGGGACATTAAAAAATTAGAACTTATTAAGTGCACTGAATTTATGTGGTCAAGCACAAATGACCTGAGCGATGAATCCTTTTGGTCTTGGCAGCAGCTGAGATTAGGACCCTTCAGGTTGTTTCCTTTAAGAGAGAACTTAGATTGCGACATCAAGAGATTCTTTGGTACAATCCTGTCGTTTACAAAGAACGTACAAAAAAATGCTGTTTCCCTGCACAGAGAAAGGAATCCTATTGTGTTGGATATCCAAGAGGCATTTAAGGGCTTCTTACATTTATCCTGAATGAAGGGCCATCAGCTCCAAGGGCATTTCACCCAATTTTATAGCAGCGATCCCTTCCCTCAGCCTACCCCGAAGGGGTGACCTTTTCTGGGGTTTGCCAGGTGTCTTTGCTGCCACCTTAGCTGTGCAGCCTCAGCATGGAAAGAAAGGAAAGCAAGCATTTACAGGTGATAGAAACTTAATTATTTAGAGTGTTGTTTCATCAGGACATTTTCTCCTCACCCTCTAGTAGTGGTCATATTTCCATCCATAGGATGCTTCTGATTGTCTCAGCCAAAATTCCTTTTGGGGGTGCAAACAGAGCCTTTGAGGAATGCCCAAAATTACTGAGGAAGCCATAACTCTCCTGGGCTGAGCCATGTGCTTCCAATATCACCTGCTGCAGGTATCAGACTGCAGCCACAAACTCATACTCTTCCTCCTCCAAATATGGCTGAACCAACCCATATTTTCCCTTTTAACAGCCTATGAAGTCTTTAAGTATTGCACTCAACATCCTTCACCAATCCTGATACAGATGAGGGCTGGGCCACCTTTAGCGTGTTCCCACCATCCCACTCATATCTGAGGCCGATGCTGACATACCAACCACAGACTGGTGCAGCTGAAGGGGCAGCAATTTGTTACAGTCTCTGCAGTTGCAGTCAGAGTTTCTCTATCCCAGCTTTGGTAGCCTTGACACTGAATTCGGTGCAGCGTGGATCCCCCAGTCCCTCTGCTGCTGCCACAAACATGGTTTTCTCACCACCATCCTGTCCCAGCTCCAGTAACCCACACCACCCCTTGGCCCATTCCCCAGTTCTCCTGCCATGGCCAGAAAACATTTTCAAGCTGTCACATTCATCAAAAGCACCAGGGACATACAGCTAATATGACTAAAAAGGTTCTTCTGCAAGGGGAAATACACAGCAATTTATGCGAGCAAATATTCTGTAGATAGTAACTTCTACCTTGATATTCATTCACTTTATTGTCTTTGCCCTTTTTACCGCTCTTTGTCAGGAGTGCTGGTGCATTCTGCTACCAAAATCTCCTTGAGGCAGTACTCTAAATACAGCAATTTGGAGCAATTCTTCAGAGCTGAGCTGCTGGAGTCAAGTAATTAAAACATAGGGGTGGGATGGGATGTCCCTAGGCTGTATTCCTCCCCTATGCTTTATGTTATTTGCAAAGTACTGAGGGAAGTGTTCAAATCCTGTCCCAGGTTTGCACAGGGCACTCAATAAAACCTGGAGTGATTCCCTGGGGAGCCTGTTTAGAAACGTCCTGTCTGCACTGACTCTGACAGCTTTTGCTACAGCACAGACAGAGCAGTAAAATCATCCTTTCTTCAGGTCCACATGTCTCCCCCTTGCAAATTATCCATGTCTGGCAAAAGAATGACCTGGTGGGTTGGTTTGTGTGTAAACACAAATGTATGGACCTGCCTGGGAACATCTCCTCATAGGTTAGTGCTGGTTAAGCGTGCAGGTGGCCCAACAGCCGAGGAAGCACACCCTGCCTTGTCCCTACAGCTACCTGCATTTCGGTATGTGCCAATACAAAGCCAGAAGCTTGAAATTTGGCATTAGATCAAAAAGCCTGTATGAACAACTTGGTATTACCCAGGACAGTTCATATATCCCAAATTCTTTGAGCACTACAGGGATGAGAGGAAGGACCTTGGATGAACATGCTGTTTAACACCAAACAGCAAGAAATAAAGAGCTATGAAGAGAATAAAATGGGAAATTGCAGTAATAGGGATGGGATGTAACTGCTGTAGAAGAGAGGGTTTCAGGAGAAGAATAGCAGGAACAACTCTGGCCACATTTCACAAATGATGTGCAGGTTTCTACACCAGATCATAGAATCATAAAATCATTAAGGTTGGAAAAGACCTCTAGGATCATCAAGTCCAACCATCAGCCCAACGCCACCATGCCTGCTAAACCATGTCCCAGAGTGCTATGTCTACATGTTTTTTAACACCTCAAGGGATGGTGACTCCCCTACCTCTCTGGGCAGCCTATTCCAGCGCCTGACCACTCTTTCAGTGAAGAAGTTTTCCCTATTATCCAATCTAAACTTTCCCTGGCACAACTTGAGGCCATTTCCTCTTGTCCTATCACTTGTTACTTGGGAGAAGAGGCCAACACCCACCTCATTACAACCTCCTTTCAGGGAGCTGTAGAGAGCGATAAGGTCTCCCCTCAGCCTCCTCTTCTCCAGGCTAAACAACCCCAGTTCCCTCAGCCACTCCTCATAAGACTTGTTCTCTAGACCCATCACCAGCTTTGTTGTCCTTCTCTGGAAACGCTCCAGCACCTCAATGTCCTTCTTGTAGTGAGGGGCCCAAAACTGAACACAGTATTTGAGTTGTGGCCTCACCAGTGCCGAGTACAGGGGCACGATCACTGCCCTGCTCCTGCTGGCCACACTATTGCTGATACAAGTCAGGATGCTGTTAGCCTTCTTGGCCACCTGGGCACAGTGCTGGCTCACGTTCAGCCGCCTGTCAGCCAACACCCCCAGGTCCCTCTCTGCCAGGCAGCTCTCCAGCCACTCCTCCCCAAGCCGGTAGTGTTGCATGGGCTTGTTATGACCAAAGTGTAGGACCTGGCACTTGGCCTTTTTGAACCTCACACAGTTGACCTCAGCCCACTGATCCAGCCTGTCCAGGTCCCCCTGCAGAGCCTTCCTTACCATTGAGTAGATTGACACTCCCGCCTAATTTGGTGTCATTTACTCGATCCCCTCATCCAGATGAAATGGGAGGAAAAATAAGGTTATGTTCAAGGATAAGTTCCCAAGAACTCATTAAAAAACATAAAAAAATAAAAAAGGCCAGCCAAGAGGTGAGTGATAACAAAGCCAGAGATGTCTTCCAAAAGTAAAAGGCTTTCAGGTTAAAATTTTCAAATAGCCAAAAACCACATGGAAACAGATCAGATGTAAACTTGTGCATTATTTTGTAGATACGAGGTCAAGATTTAAGGCTTCTGTATTGGGTGTTGGTGCCCAGGCACTGGCAGTGGGGGCTGCAGGGCAGCCCCTGTGAGGAGAGGCCGGGGCTGCCCCATGCCGGACATAGCCAGCTCCAACCAATCCATCAAAGGGCATGGCTGAGCCCCTCAGCCAAGATGGTGGTGCCTCTGGGAAAATAGATTGAAGAAAGGGTAGTAAGTAGTGAGGGGGTAAAGTGTGAGAAACAGCCCTGCAGACACCATGGTCATGAAGAAGGAGGAGAGGAGGTGCTCCAGGCGCCAGAGCAGATGTTCCCTGTCAGCCTATGGAAAATACCTCAGTGAAATGGGTTTATCCTGAAGGACTGTGGCCCATGGAAAGGGTCCACAATGGGGCAGGGAGATGCGTGAGGAGAAAGGAGCAGCAGAGAGGAGTTGTTATGGTCTGATCACAGCCCCCCATGCTGCCTGGGGTGTTGGGGAGGAGGTGGAGGAATCGGGAATGAAGGACTGGAGTTGAGCCTGGGAAAAGGGGAAAGAAAGGTGCTGTGTTAATTTTTGTCTTTGCTTCTGAGTATTTATGTTTATTTTAATTGGCAATAAATTGAATTAATTTTCTCCAAGTCAAGTCTGTTTTGCCCATGATGCTAACTGGTAAGTGATCTCCCTACCTTTATCTCAATCCATGGCTTTTTCATCTTATTTTCTGCCCCTCCCCCATTGAGGAGGGGGAGTGAGAGAGTGGCTGGGTGGGCATCTTGCAGCCAGCCACAGTCAACCCATTATAGCTGTCTATTAAAAACCTCTACAAGATGTCATTAAACTAGATAAGCAAGGAAGAAAGCTTACAGATTAAACTTTTGAGGTACTTCACAAGAAAAAGAGTGGAAAGAGGGTATGAAGTCTCCCACAGAAATTAAAAGAGAGTGGCCGGACAGGAATTGTATTAGGAGAGAAGGCATCCGGAGACACAATTTCTGTCTCCATCACATATGCAAGGAAGATCCATCTTCAATAGGAGAAAAGTTCTGGTTGGCTCCAACAGGGTGAGGAGACCGGAGCTAAGCATACTTGCTACCATTTTGTATTTTTAATTGATTTTAATCCAACTTTTCATGTACAGCAGTAGAGACTGGAACTTCTAAGCAGTTCCTCACTTCAATACTTTGAAATATGAAGCCTGCTAGGACAAAAGACCACTTACCATTAATCTTTCCCATGGAATTTAAACAGTACATAACAGCAAAATATCTCTCCAACGCCAATAGAGTCCACATGTATTTATTTCTATATTTACATTTCTTTGTGTACTGAAGTAACAGTGACCCTGTTCTCCTTTACTCTAAATGCATGGAGTGCACACAATTTCATGGGCTTTGAGACAAAGAAAGCCTGTGAGATCATTTGATCTAACACCCTGCAAACATAGTCTTCATTTCACTAGGTGGTGTGTCCAAGGGAGGGTGCATCCCAGATGGGCTGGCATGGGCAGCATGGGGAGAGCAGCGCTGGAAGGTTCAAAAGACCCCATCCAGCAAGGTGCGGCAGAGGTCAAGGATGCCTCCAGCTTTGCAAGCACATGAAAACCAGTTTGTGTTACTGGTGTGTCAGCAATAACAGATTTTGCTCTGTTTCTATAAGTGACCGATTAATTTGGTGAAGTGCCATAAATAAGCACTTACAACAGCGCATGGGAATTCAGACAAGATGGTGCTAGCCCCAGCACTGCCAGGAGCAGTCTCATGCCGCCACCTTTCATTCGTTTCTCAGAAATATTCATTACTTCCACTTCCAGTTCAACTAATGTCAGAGGATTACATTTGGTGTCCCTAAGTAAAGGCAGCTTGCAAGTGCTGTTATTAACAACTACAGCTTTCAGGGAAGAGGCTAATATATATCTTTAGCTATCCAGCATTCAAATTCAGCTGGCATCCTTTAAGAATAATTGGAAACCTCCCCACTGCAGTGACTTTAAATTCGTAGTTTAACCATCACATGACATCTTCTAAAATAAGGCAAGATTTTGTAGAATAAATATTGCTATACAAATTGAGCACTTCTTTGTTTTCTTAACATCCTATGCAGGCCTGCTAGGAGGAAATATTTCTACTGCGTTGGACTTCATGAGGAGCTCTTTCTTAATCTAAAAATGTCCACAGCTGTCTCTGAACAGTTCAGCTGGTCACCTGTGGGCAGCCACTGTTAGGGGCAGAGTCAGCCTCTTCTTTCTTTTAGGTACAGGCATCCCCCCGCTACCTCTCTCTACCCGCCAGGCCCTACTCTGCCAGCCCCCAGCCCACCTTCCCACAGCACATCCAGCGGGGAGGGCTGGAGCACTCGTGCAAGGTGCAGACAGAGCCTCGACACAGCTCTGGTGACGCAGTCTTTCAAACAAGGGGAGCAATATCTGCTTTGCAAGAGAAATGCTCTATTTTTGAATCTGAAAAGTCAGCACCCCACTTCGACTTGCAGAGCTCAGCATTTCCATCACCGAGGTGGTGGCAATAGGGAGTGGCCTGCACAGCACTGACGCATGCTGACAGGAAGCTTGCGTAGATCAGTAGAAATTAGAAGCAAATCACAATTAAACTCTAAGGAAATCAGAAGCAAAAGAGACTCAAAAGAGGGACCCAGTGATTAATACTTCAAAATCAGAGTAATCACAGCCATTATGAGCCCAACCATACCGAGGGGAACTACAAGGCGTGCACTGTTTTATTAACTCCTTATCAACTTGCCTCTCTAATTAGCACAGGGAGTTACATATCCTGGAGGTATTACTGCCTGATTAAAGGAATTAATATATTTCCTTTGGAGAAAAAGGCTTAGGTAGAGATGCCTGTAATAGGAACCTTATTTAAACAGATTGACTTTAAGACCAGGATTTTGCCAGTGAAGAACCAGACACTGGAAATTTTAATATAAATCAAAAGCCAAGTGATGTGGGAGTTTTAAACTCATAATTACATATTTGCATAATATTAATATTGTGGGAGGTAAATACAAACAAAAACCAAGATACCTTTCTTCTGTCCGTGCTGGTTGCCAATTTTAATATTGCTATAAGGTAACATATGAAAGGCAGTTTATTTTAAACATGTTAAAAGAGAAGGCATCTTCAGAAAGAAAAACAAGCTATAAGAGATTTACTATTATTTTAAAAATACATTTTCTTCTCTGTGCAGTAAATAATACTTTCTACTTTCATTATGAATCAGAGCACTTCCGATATTACCCCTGAACGCACATTGAAAGGAATTCCAAGTTGCCAAATCCCAATCCAAGTTGCACTTGGCAAAAACACATTCATGCTACTTCATAGCCTGACTTTGGTTGTAATTATATTTATTTAAGGCTACTTCAACAAGCCAGAAAAACACAGGGGATGGAAGGGGAAGGAAGATGCTCCTACCGTACCAGTGGGTCTTTTTTCTCCATGACTGAAGCTTGATGTGGAAACTTTGCTTTGCCCTGGCCCCGGCAGCAGCTCCCAGCAGATGTGCTTGCCCAGGGAGGTCATGGGCTGCCTTGGCCCTAGGCTGGCTCCCGGGGGGCTGCGTGGCCCCCCTGGGCCTGGGATCCCGAAGCTGTGCAACTGAAGTCAGGGTGCCAGCTGCCCTGGCAGGACAATGGCTCCATTGGGAGATAGCTGGGGGACAAAGGCACTGCTTTCAGGAAGGATTTTATATGCACACATGTGACCTTTGCCTGAAATGACTCTATGGAAAGCATCCCTGTCCTGAAGATCTGCTTTCAAATGCAGCGGTCAGAGGCACTTGCTTAATCTGTCTTTTTTTTTCTTTTCTTTTTTATTTTTGGCCATGGATGCCTCAGGAGAGGTCATGTGCAGATAACAAGGTGGTGCCAAACTCTTTCTGATCTTTTAACAGACCTATTCAGTAATGTATAGGATTATTTTCTTCACTTTCCAAAGTCTTTCACCAGAATCTACTAACTGGAGTGCTTTTATCTGCCTTTAGGAATTTAACTACAAAACCAGAGTACCCTAACATCCAATCCTGTGTCCTGAGCCAGCCTGTGAGCTGCTTCCAAGCCCAGGCCACCTTTGCTAGAGTGCATATAGGTTTAAATTTGTGCATCCAGATAACAACAGCAGGTCCTTTGGTTTTTTAATGGATTGGAGTGTCTTATTTATTTATAATTCATTTGTTGCAACTTTGATTTTTAAGGGTTTTGAAGGCTTCCTACTTGGCTGGATATAAAATAGAAGCTGTCAATACATTGCATACATGAAATCCAAATATCGCTATAGCTAGGCTGGAGGTGGGGGGGGGTGAAGGTGGAGTTTATCATCCTTACATTGGGATACCCTGGGGAATGCTGGTGCTATGACAGGTCAAAGGAAGGTCCCTCAGAGCAATTCTGTGTTAGGTTATAGGGAGGTGTGCCTCTTTAAGGTTAGCCAACATTTACCTTCGTAAGATCTTGATTTTTGTTGTTTATTGCTCTGATAAACTAACATTTGCCCTGACCATTTCTGTGCTGGAAAGAGTGGGGGGTTTTAATCTATTTTTAATTTAAGGCAAAATATGCCAAGCATTTTTGAGATTAAACCAAAGGATGTATACTTTTCTATACTGATGCTAAACAAAATTCTCTGTCCTTTCTATAAACCCATCTCAGGCTTACATACCCTAGAGCAACAGATTGGATTTTCAGGGGCTAGGGAAGAATGGTCCTTGTTAATATGTTCATCCACCGCTACCAAATTTCAGCCAGATTTGGTGAAGTTATAAATCTTAAGAGATCTTTGTGTATGTGCAGCGCTGTGTGCTACTTACTCACACTTAATGGCTGAGCTCTCTGAAGATCATCTTCTCTAGGTGTCTTTGAGCCCCTTACAGACTATGGGTCACACTGTAGCTTTATTTCAAGGGAAAGGAGTTTTAAAAGGTGCTCACAGCCACTATGGGATCCAGGAGTGGGGTCGTGTCCGTCTGTCCATCATACACACCTCCCGACCCCCCAGCACCGCTGCATGCAAAGCCCACATCTCTCCTGTAAAAAGTGTGTGCTTGCGTATGCTGGGGAAGGGGATTCCTTGTCCTGAAATAAATCCTGCCCCATCCACCAGGCAAAATCAAACCCCACTGTGAAATCTCCCCATGGACCCCCTGTCCATCCTCCCTTCTCCCCACAGCCCCTTCCCTCATCATCAGTCCTTCAAAAGAAGGAATATTGAAAAGGTGGATAAAATCAAAGCTTTGAGGGGCTGCTGAATCCTGGTGGGTCCTGTCTTGTAAATGAAACAGGGATGCTGTTGGAAAGACAACACAGAGTACCTGGAAATGCACAGAGACCGTGGAAGTGGGCAGATTTCAAGAGTTTGATTTAGAAATTTTAAAATATGATGCCAGTACTTTTGTATGTCAGATCAAATAATTTAAATAAAAAAATCCAGTTAGAGCTACATAACTACTAAATGCAAGTAACTTTTTTTTTTTTTGTAAATAAATATTCTGGAATGTCTAGAAGCAAAATATCTGAGCATCTTAACACAAGGGAGCAAAAAAATTCCAGAAGAAGAAACAAATTAGCACGCTCACAGAAGATGTCTCCACCTCATAGTAGGCTGTTCCCAGCATTGTGCTCCTTAATACTTGTTTGAATTCCATTTAGAAGAAGATGCCTTTTACTCCCCTTAGAAGTTAATGTGCAGCCTGCAGTGCCGCTGACAATTATTTTATCCTTTGATCCCCATCTGACTTCAATATAATTTTTCATTCTTCTAATTTCAGCTTATCACTTCTAAATTGTTTGTTGCCCCAGAAAAATACACCAGTTCTAGACCAGAGGGGCTTAAACTCATCATTACAAGTGCTCTGCTGAATCAAAACGTGTTTACGTAACAAACTCAACAATTTCTCCAAATCTACAGAGTTTACGTATTATCAGTGCTTGGAGACAAGCACAAGCTTCCCCACTTATTCTCCTTTCAGCACATTTGGCAGGAACTAGCATGATTTAGTATTTCCCAATATATTAATTGCAATTTAAAAATATTTTTGTAGATACTTACCCCTGTTTAACACCACAGCGTCCTTAGTCATATGGCTATCAACTTCTTTGAGTCACACTCAGTTAAAATAAATCTTGGTAAACTCTCATTCTGTATAAACAAACTCGGGCTATTTGACAAAACAGATGCTGCTGTATCTAGATGTCATGGGGAGTGGTGGCTTTTGCTTTAGATAATGCTTCGTCAGAATTAACGCACACTAACTAGCACGGTTCAAGCAGGGGCTGTGGCCAGGGCAGGGCACAGTCATAAGAGCACACAACACTGCAAGTGGAAGCCAGTGCCCATCCTTAAGGGCCCAAAAGGCACAGGAAGGGCTTTAGGAATGGAATTCTACCCATAAACACATCCTTTTTCCTTATATGCATCTGAAGTGGTAGACCCCTAAGAGGGGGTCTGTGCAGTGCCATCACCACTCTTGTATTTTATCAAAAAGCCTCTTCCTGTGAAGTATCCCCGGTGAGCTATGGGTCTGCTTTCTGGACTCGGCTTTAGGCAGCAGCAAGGCACAAGCCACTCAGATCAGGGCAGGGCTGGACGTGCAGAGGAATATAGCTGCTGCACTTAGGAAGTTTCCAGGTGTGGCAGGTAGCTACTTCCCGTTCGAAGGAGCAGCTCAGCTGGAGAGACAGTGGGTTGCAAGTCTCAGACAAGGAATTAAAAATCCACCAAAGTCTTACTTTGATCATGCAAAACATCCAGTCTAATGAAAACCAAAACAGCAAGTCTCCAGATACGCTAGGTTCAGAAATTGGTATTCAGGAATTTGATTTTACAACAAATGCACCAAGAAGAAGACTTACTGAGGGGCATGGTTTCATGCTTTCGTATGTAGCACAGGCCAGGCTGTACTGGAAGGTTAATGAAAACAATAAAAAACATACTTTCTTTTTTTACAATTTTCAGAATTTAAGATGATAGTGGGTAAGACTGAAGCTCTGCAGCCGGATAGGAGAAAAGATTATACAGGCTCAGCTTTAAAGCAGCTGTTCTCATCAGAATCAGAAATCTGAACATCTCTTGATCTTGTGCAATCAGAGGGAGTAGCTATATACTTAAAGCAGGCCACACGTTCAGCACCTATATATGGATTTCTGGAGCTAACATTAAGATCCTATTTTTAAAAGCTGTGTTTACAGATGCCTCAGCCTGCTAGAAATAAAGACGTTACTCTTTTTAATCCCTTCATTTTCTGCATTCATTTTTAAAGAGTATTGTTGCAAATAAATTAATCAGAAAATTATACTGGTGGTTAAATATGCTATGGCTAGTACAGCACTAATATCAACCATAAAAAATAGTGCTTAAAAAAAAATCACCCTGTAGATAGTCACGAATAAAAGATGACTGTGACTTACAAGAAATATACAACCCCTCCTCCCGTTAATCTGTTCCATATTTAATGATTAAGCATGAATTACAGTTGAAAAATATCCTGAGGGATTACTTAATATACCGCCTAATTCAACCATCCACCCCCTGCAAAGTACAGCCTCATGCGGTTTTGCTTCATTAGGAGTTTCTCTGCAGCTCCAATGTCCTGGCTCAGTTTCACCTCCTGCAAACAGGTCTGAGCATGAAGAAATGGCTTCTGCGGCCAGAACTGTGCAGAAATATGTAATTCTGTACAAACATAATTGCACGAGCTGAGCTAATGGAAAAAACATACTTTGTCCGGCTACCTTCTAGGCATGGCTGGAGTTACCCCTTCTGCAATCTGAATGGATGATGTGGTCTTGCATCTCTG
Organism: Phalacrocorax carbo; assembly: GCF_963921805.1. NCBI lineage: Eukaryota > Metazoa > Chordata > Aves > Suliformes > Phalacrocoracidae > Phalacrocorax > Phalacrocorax carbo. Next base: position 15,101,148 of record NC_087514.1, on the reverse strand, counting down.
GCTTTGCTTTGACATAGTTTCCTTTTCTTAACCCTTAGCTTATAGTATTTGGGCTGGGTAACAGTTTTGCTCAAACTCCAAAGGTTTTCCACTTCTCCTATTCAATGACATTTTCTCTGCCATGAGAAGTTTTATTTCCAATAGACTTTGACGACCAGCAGGGGCGTTATGGTATCCTTTATCCTGAGTTTATGCAAAAATATATCTTCACTTTGAAAACTCATCAGACGCAGAATTTTAAAGAGCCTCTATCAAAGAATTAATCCTCCTCCTCTCCTGAGCTCTGCTAACCACAGCATACCAGGCTAAGAGCAGCTATAAGATAGCACAGCTTTACAAACCTGCACCAGCAGGATCCACCTCCTTGAGGGTATCTGCCACAGGGAGTTTGGGATGGAAGACAAATGGCCATAAATTGGAGTTGTGGGTAAACGTGTGCAGGGAAACGAAGTGTGGATAAATGAAGAATCATAAAGATCTTAACTAAAGTTCAATTCTCCCTGACCAGCATGAAGAGGCTCTATATGGGCTCAAGGTTTCCACTGACAGAGCATGAACTTGCTGAGATAGCTTAAAGGTTTATCACTTGGGCTGTCATGCTCCAGGTCCTGGATGAGGGCCGAAAAGGGCCACTGGGGAGAGCAGCCTATTACCAGCATCACACAAGATCCTGTTCCTGGGCTTGAGGGTTGACACCACAACTCCTTCATCTACTTTCCATATCACTAAAACATTGCTTTCTACACCTCCTATACTTGTCTTCTCCTACTGATTTTCTTGCCCTAAGCCAATTCCTATGCCCTATCCCAGACAACATCTCTGTAATCTAACACAGAGAGAGGTCCACCTCATTTTGAAGTTCCTGGTCTTGTACAATACGTACAAGTTATGTCAAATTCAACATTCCGAAAAAGACGTACAAATTTCTTAAGTGAAACAGCAACTCACAAATTGTAACTAGGGACCAAGTTAATAAAATCCTTCAAGAAATTTGACATGCATATGCCCAAGAGGGAACACCACAAATTTCAAGGCTGTTCTTAGCTGCTGCAGAAAATCAAGTGTTGAAAGTTAGCTGTAAAGGTTTGAAAGAGGTATTTCACTAGGAATAAGGGATATGTACATAAAATTTTAAAAATTGATGAACCAATAGCATAGCTACAAACTCCCCACAAACTGTACCCTTTTCACCAAAGAGCAATGCACCAGGTAACACCAATCCATAGGTGAGGGTAACCCACAAACACAGCCACACATACAGCCAACATACCCTAGAGAACTGAGAAGTCAGGAAACTCCAGAAAAGGCTCACAGAGGAAGCGGTGATGACTTCCAAGCGTCCCACTGCAGGACAGGGTTTGGACACACAGCTGGATTTGCAGGTCATACAATAAGACAAACCTTTAAAGTTGGGTGAGGAATTCTGACTACCCAGCAGCTGCTGTGCCAGCAAGAAGCTGTTGGTCCAACAGCCATGGCATGACTTGGGTTGTTCATGCAGCATTTGTAGTTCAAGACCAGCACATTGGCCACCATGACTATAGTGCCTGTGTTTTCATCTTCCTGAAAAGAAAGTTGTAATCTGGAGACAACATAAACATTTCAGTCTTTTGGGAGTTGGGGAAAGTGGTTGATTTTTTTGGAAGGAAATAATAATAATAATTTCTTACTTGTTATCACCTATGGTTGGCATATAAAAGACGCTTCGAGTGAATGAACAACTCATCCTTGCATTTCCAAGCATTTTGAGTGAAGTCCATAGAAAGTCCACTGTGAAAGGAAGCTACAAGCCCAACTGCAACGTGGATTAGGGCCTTCTGAGTGGTAGACTGAGCAGATATCAGTCATGGTGACAGCTGTTCCTGCCTCAAAATGCACTCAGTTGTGGGGAAAAAACTGAAAGCAAACTGGCCTCTTTAGTATTGGATGCTGCAGAGAGGAGCCTTTGTGCAGTGAAGGTTTTGGGGCTACACAAATGATCTCTGATTTGAATTTTACATGTAACCACTTGAAACTTGTAAAACGACTCCAGCTTGTTCGCAAAGCTCAGTTTATATTCCTGCTTATAATTTATCTTCTGCTTTTGATTCCTCACAACATCTGTGTCCTTTTTCCAGACCCCCCTGCATGGTTTTATTCACTAAAGCTTTCAGAGTTTTGTTTTTGTTCTAACGTTTTTGCCTTCTAAGTTGTTTTTATTATGAAGAACACCACACTGAGTGCTCTGGCAGGCTGCAAGGGGTGTTTTCTAAGAAGAATAAATTATGGGCATTAATAAAGCACAGAGCTTTTGAACATTTGGTTTCAACGTGGAAGGATTCTCTTTCATATTAGAATCATGTTGAGGATTTATTTCTAGGGGGACTTTTTCTGTTATTAAGATCTAACAAAGCAGTATTTTACTGAAGGCTTTTTGTTTTTTCCTTGCCCAGTCTGTCATGGTTATTGTGAAGCTCTTCTGCTGTTTCTCATTTCCCTGCAAGGTACCTATGTGCATATGAAAGGTACACTGTGCAGAATTTGCTTTCAAGTTTTCAGTTAAGTGGGGGGAGGGAGGTTTTGGAGCTTTTGTTTGAGCTTCTTTTGTGGAAAGGGATTAAGGTAAGGATACGGAAACCAGGGGCAAAGTAGTTCTTTAAAATAAGTCCAGATCTCCCCTCTGTAAACACATGGCAACCAAATATACAAATTATGGCAAATTGGTTGGCTGTGTTCACAACTGGGTTAGTGCTAAAAAACAAGAGCGCTATAAGCATGAGTTACAACATTTATTTGGACCTCCTTGAAAACTCTTCCTTTCAGTAGGCTCAACCCTGCAACATAAGCAATTTACCTCTCATGAGTAGTCCCATTGACTAAAAGCAGGGCCTGGATTTACAGGGTCACCTAAACCAACAGAAGAGTTCTGAATGCAACATTTTCCCATAAGTCACTTCCCATTATACCCTTTTGCCACCTGGACTCCATCTCCTTAAATCTGCTTTATTGGTCCCATATGCCTTTATTCAGCAAAGTGCTCGAGCTTTGATGGAATGGAAGGGACGTAAGTGAGCACAGAACGGCTTTCCTGAACCAGCGCTGCAGCCATGCTCCTGATTAATGCCTCCTTTCATACAGCTTCGTCCCTGCGCTACACGCAGGGAACAGCCTCCCACTTGTAGTTCCCAAACACGTTGGCTTTCTCTTCCAAACCTGCTCGCAAAATCCACTGTGTCCCGTCTGCCTCCAGCTCACAGCTTTGCACTGTTGTTCTTCACACAAAGGAGACACCTTCTGCCAAGTACCGTTGAATGCTCAACACCACTGCATGTTTAAATGCCCATGGGGTTCGGTACCTGCTGGTTCCCAGGAGCAGGGGTCTCGCCCACAGCCCAACAGGTCTGGGGCTGGCAGCCCTCAGCTGGCAGTGCTGCCCCCTCCTTGTGCCACCTCTGGCCCTTGCTTGGCTCCAGGGGATTTAATTTAGGTCCCCAAAAGGCACAAATCACTTTCCTCCCGCCCTGGTTTTGGTTGGATTTGGTTTCTGGCTATTTAGCAAGGTGGCTCATCCCATCAAGGTGAGCCTCTGGCCTGATGCACAGGAATCCCCAGAAGTGGAGCGGGAGGAGCACAGGAGGGCAGGACCATCACGTTCAGCAGTACTGGATTAACTAATTGTAGAATCATACCCCAATTAGGAAAGAGGCAGCAGCAGTTCCACATATCCTTCCCAAAGCATATCTCCATGCACCTTCTCCTTCCTGTCTGCATTTTACAATACAAAAAAGAGAAAATATTTTAGTGTAGATTTCCTGAAAAAAAATGGCAATTTTTGCACCTGGACAGATTTTTAGCAGAATCTAAACATATTTCAAAGCTGGTATATGTTAGCTATACACCTACTTTTAAGTTAAAGATGCAGTTTGATTACGTCATACTCCAGATCAAGAAGTGGGGGGTGGGAACCATAAACTTTGCAACGTTTGACTTGAACTCAAGTGAAAACATCTGAAGGCTTTTATGGGTGTTTTTATTTCTCAGTGACAGGAATCAAGGTAAGTGTCTTGATTGTTTCTTTTTATCACTTTGCAGCCATGGTACAAAACCAGGAATCCATTAATTACTTTGGACGCTGATGGGGTCGGATTGGCAGCAACAGGGAGCTCTGAGCCTTTTCCTTGTAACTGCTTTCATGAAAAACTCCTGTTTCCTCCGTTGCCTCATGTCTCACAAAGAGATTTACGGCTGTATTTTAACCACACCTCAATGAGACATTCAAGATTTACAGCAGCAAATTTGGAGACTTATCTGCAACAGAATTTTCCCACTGATAGGCCATAATTTATAATAAGTGCTTGCATATTTATTTAGCTGTTTGATGAGGTGAAATATTACAGAACGGTGGCCTAAACGAAGGAGGCAAGTCAATGGCACTGTATCCCTTCCTAGGAGGCTGAAGAGTAAGCAGGACCTCAGGAATGAGATCAGATTTCTTAGTTGCACCACGCTGCTCACAAGCAGCAGCAAATAAGTGTATAGGAATACCAAGAAATGGATGTTTATTTGCATGTCCTGAGGTTTTGCTTTAGTTCTTGCAGGGTCTTTTACCATCAATGCTACTTCTGTCAATTTGTTTTCAACCGGACTCCCAAACTTCCCAGCAGAGACAAGGACATATACAGTGAATTTAAGCTTCTGATTGTGTTGACTTGTTTAGCCACCTTTTACTAAACAAAGGGTTTGACAGACATTTCTCCAGGTGTTTGGTTGCCTTTTTTTTTTTTTTTTGCAGTCCATGTGCACAGGACAGGCCTCTCCGAGGCTGGAACGGGGGAGGCAATAGGCTTTCAAGGGGATGCCAAGGAAGAAGCCTGGGCCAGGCGAGAGCTGAACACCCATATTTTCTTTACATGACATCTCTTGTCTCTTGGAATGTGTCTTTTGACAGCTTTTGACCACTTCCATGACATGCATGCCAGGGAATGGGAGAGCACAGCAAGGAGCCCCTGCAGAAGGTCTAAGCAATACGAATTCCTGTTACCAGAGATGTACTTTTTTCTCAGGTCTTCTCCCAGCTTATTACTGCTCAGCCAAAGAAAGCTCCAATCCGGCTAAGGGGGTGTCAGCTCCTCCCTCTTATTTTTTGGCATGTGCCCGGAGCATAATCTTCCTCCATGTTTCAAATATTAAACCTTTCATTAGGGCTTTGAGCATTTCCAGTTGAAGTTGTTGTAACCTCTTCTGCAACATACCCAGGTAGCCAAAAGACCGTATACAACTCAGACACCTCAGCAGCTTGCCAAATTGTGTTCAGCTGAGTTTCTCGCTTCCATTTGGAGTTTGTTCTACCAGATCACAATATTGAAATAAGCATAGTCAGACTTCTTTAGTTAAGAGCTGTTGAGCTGACTCAGAAAACTCCAAAAAGCTCTCTATCACAGCCTAATTTCAGGTTAGATTTCTTTGGTTCATCTCTAAGGGTCAGTAACTCCATTCCTCCAGATCCATTATTCTTAGTACCAGGGTTGATATTCTTGTCACCCCTTTTGCCTCAAAAGTGAAAACATCTCCTGCTATGCCTCTTATTATCATCCCACCCATAAATTCATTACTTCAAAGAGACAGAAACATTTAATAGAACAAGCTTAGGGGAGCCTGAATGAAATTAACAGGTGACAGGACTCGTCCTTCTTCCATTTCCATATAATGCTTAGCATATAAACACCTTGGTGCAAAAAACACATTTTACCTTTTACAAAGTGCTCGTAGCACCTTCAGAAAACACGTAATTACTGCTGAAGTAGAATTTTGCTATTTGCGCTATCAGTCCTCACAAATCTTCCAGGGCACAAATATGAATTTCAAAAGTAAAAATACACACAAAATATACTTTAAAAGACAACTTTTTCAAGGTGCCTTCCTACATTTTGAAGGATTTACAGAGCACAGTCCCATCTTTTTTCCTTCTTAAGTTACCTGCAAGACACTCAGGAATTCTTAAAGCACAACAAAAAGCCAACTTATGTATAAACACAACACATGCATAACAGAAATAAAACAAGTAATCCATTTTTAAAACTAATTATTGAAGCATGTCTTCTCCAGCAGAGTTTCACCCCTCTATTAATTCAGCTCATTCTTTACAAATAGGAAAAAACAGCAGGATCAATGTGGAACTGTGAAAATAAATAAGAGAAATAACATAACTTGCAGAGGGTTCCAAGAAGGTGTTGCCTCTCTCTTGCAAAGCAACAGTCTTCTCTCTCTGTTCCCTTATGCTTTTGCCATTCATCTAAGGTTGGAAGACGAAATTGTTAAATCAGAGGCTGGGGAGTATGCCAGGCTTCCAAGCCCAGGCTGTGAAAGGTCCCCTCTGTCCAGTGCAGAGTTTTACAGGGACTGCAGACAGCAGATCTGAGACAGCCTTTCAGGCCTGTCTTTATCAGTCAGATCTCCTCTTGCGCTCCGGAGGAGTCCCCTGGAGAGGCTTCAGCCCCCCGAGCTGTACTGGGCTCGGGGGCTCGGTGGTGTGTACCCCCAGCCAGCCGGACATCCAGGCTGCCAAACTTTCCCTACATGCAGCCAGTTGGCTCTCAAGCAGCACCGGCCTCCCTCTGCTTCGCAGCACTTCTCTTTCTTACACCCTTTTTGATGGAAAAATAAGATATCTGTCAGGAGAAGAAATTAAGCCCCTTTCAGTTTTATTACATTCTTTCACTTTAATAGGTAGGATGTTTCTTTCTAGTTTGCTTTGCAAAAGACATTATAATGATAATTAACCAGTGGAAAGAGTTTGCTTTTGATTCCTTTGGATGAATTGCCTTAGAGAGACTGTGTCTGAAGCAGAATAGATTAGTACTATATTTACTAACACACCACAGGCTCAGTGAGAGAAGGGGGAAAAATCCCTCAAAAAAAAGGCTGTTTGTTATAAAACCCACCACAAGTAATCAATATACCCCAAAAGAGCAAAGGCAGCAATGGAGCAAAACCTTAATGTGAACCAGACCAAATAACATGAAACAATCAGCTTGATGGGTGAAGTAGTGAGTTGGCAAATGTTCTGACACTCCTTGCCATGGGATTTCCGGACAGTCATGGTGAAAGTAAGTAAACATGCTTCATCAGAAATAACATTAGCAACAGGCACAGCAGTAACGCACAGCTGGGCCGTTCATTCAGAAAAGGGATTCCTTCCTTTACCTGACACTAAATCTCACACTCCCCGCATGGTCCCACAAAGCAACTTGGATATGAACTTCATGTGGGGTTCACTTCCACCCAAATACTTTGGAGCTGGAGGTGCACCAATGTGATGGCAGAGTTTGCACTTCATGACAAAACTGAGAGGTTGCCTGAACGAACCCATATCCGTTATGAATGTTTCAGGAAACAACCCGGGAGCTGGCACTTTCTGGCTCCCAATCTCATGCTCTATCCATTACACAAAGAAATTCGGTGTTTCAGTGACAGGATTACCCAGGCCTTTCTGGAGAGCTTTAAGCCAAATCAATTTCCTCACCTGGAAAACAAGAGGGTTAAAACATGTAAAGGGTTTTAAACATTCCCAGTGAAAATACTAACAGCTATTCTCCATGTAGCAACCGAATCTTGATTTTTTTTTGTTTTGTTTATATTTCATTGAAGGAACTCCTCCCATCCCTGGGGAGCATGAACTGTACAGAATGGAGAGAAGCAGAAAAGGGATGTCTCATTTTGTCAAGAGAGGGGTTCAGTCCCTCCAGGAAAAGGAATATAATACATAAAATCACTTTATAAATCTTCAGCTCTGGAGCTTCTAATCCAGGGTTCCTTCAATGTTTTCAAACTCAGATGATTTCCTAACGCCCAGCCCTTCTCTCTGATTAGCTGTAAAGAGATGTAAGCTTTTTTGGTGACACCAAACCTGGGGGTAATTTGAGACGACCCCCTAGACTGGAAATCAACGGCAACAATTGTATACAAAGGTTTGGATTTTTGGATAAAACATCAGGGCCCATGGGGAACATTCCTGCATTAAAGTCAGCGTTTGATTCCAAAATTTGACATCTCCAAGATGCTACAGAGCTTTCCGGAAAACAAGACCATCACTCAAAGTGTGACAGGGGCTTCTAACTCTTACAACATCATCTCCAACAGGCATTAACACTAGGCTTTAAACACTGAACACTGGGGTTTGATGCAGCTCCAGGAAAGTGCTTTGCTAAGCTTCAGAGAGGATGTGCTAAATTTGGAACTTTGTCCAAAGAGAAAACCAATTATTTTCACCAGAAGTCCATCTAATGTTTTGCAATGACCTTAAAGCAGGCAGATACAACAAGGGATGGCAAGTAGCCACTGACATGAATTATATTTCACCCCAGCTCCAAGGTCGCTTGTCAAATACAAATAGTAATCAAATACTGAGAAGACACATGGTGTTCTGCATGCAGCACAAGGCTGAAGGGAGCTCGCAGTACGGCTGAGGGACAGCCTCCTACCTCCTACAGAAGGAGCTCCCAGCTAGTTATGTGTTTCTCTTCTACCGAGGACGCGACCAATACAGTGACCAATTTTGTGTTGCAGAAGACACCACTGTAGGCCAACTTTTCTCCTGCACTTTTTAGTATATTCGTATATCTGCAATAACCAGCTTTAGGATGCTTTTAGTGGTATCAGTGTGGTCACCTAAATACAAAATACATCACCCAAAATGGACTTTGTCACTCAAACTAGGGTAGATTCCCTCTCCCAGTGGGTTCTGTCCTCTGGCAAGACACTGATTTATGGCTCTGCTGCTCCGACTCCAGTGCATCCTGTTTATTCAGGTGCTTTCTGCACAGGTCCCGGAGCTGTAGACCCTTGTTTCAAACTACATCATCCACAGAAACAAGGAGATGGTCTTACAGCACCCTTGCTCCATCTGCTTCCCCACATCAACACCACACTGCAAACCAAGTCAGGGAGCCGCTTCCTGATCAGAGATTCTGAGCCAGCTTGCTCTCAGTCAGATCCGTGTTGCAATGCTAAATGCCGCCAAGAAGAAAGGGGCACAGTACCGTACCCTTGCTGTACGCTGCATAGCTGCACATTGGGGCTGCAGGACCAGCCCAATCTTCCAGGTGCTGCCAGTGATACCAACAGCAGCACAGAGCAGCCCACCATGGTCACTGCATATGAATTCCTGACGTCTTTATTTATGGAGCATCATTCAAAACTGTTCTCCGGACAAGCTGATCAAGAGATGTTCTTGCAGTAGTGTCCAAGCAGTTTCCAAAATATTGTGACAACAGTCCTTCGAGGTAAAGACAGCATTATCGCTATTTTCAGATGATATTAACAAACTATTTCCACTATTTTTAAGAGCCTGCCTTAAGACCTCAAGTATACCAGTTTCTAGAATTCATAGCACTATATAGCACTACTACGACAGTCTGTAATAGGCACTACCAGACACTTGCTGTACTGGATGTGTGCAGAACAGACCTCCGTTATCTCCAGCTGAAGCCACCTAGCCTCAGCAGCTCTCCTAATCAGAGATGCGTGTCTCAAGCTGAGTGCTGACCAGAGAAGGTAAAAATCACCTTTTCTGAAAATTATAGCTGAAACAGCCTGGCAGCATCCCATAAAAATTCTGGCTATGAAGACACAGGCACAGGATTCACCCCTGCAAAACAAGACTGAGCTGATCTGAGCATGGCCTGACTCCTCCTGCAACTTCATTCCCCACCCAAGGCACTGCTTCAAGATCGTCTCATCACACTTGGATGCCAAGGAGCTGAGTAAAGATGCCGAGATGGTCTTAAGTCCACTTCAATTGTAACTTTAATCATATTCTCCAAAGATAATATTTCGTGTTATTTTTTCTTTTTCTTTAAAAGATTGAATTCGAAGCAGAGCAATATCTAGTGTTGATGATGTGATGCATGTTGACTCTTCTGAGGTTCAACAGCAGCACTAGAGAACATCAGGCTTGCATAAGGTAAGAGACTGGCAGCTAGGAGCTATTGTAGATTTCCATCCTTTTGGTAATCGATACCTACAGAGGAATAAAGTGTGCACTTCAGCAAATGTCTATGAAACTTGTTGCCCAGGAGCGCTGAGACTCCTGAACCTCTGGTTACAACCTAACTTCTGGAGCGGATTGTGGTTCAAAGGCATTTTGTCTTGTCGTTTTTGCCTGCTGTCCCTCAACACCCAGCTTCTCCTCCTTGTTGCTGTTCCATTTCAGATCTTCCTTTAACTTTATTCTCTGTCACAGGTTCCTTGTTCCCGTTCTTGATCCATTCACTTAGTTCGCTCATTCCCTGAGCTAGCTTAACTTTCTAGTTCACGTTTGCCTCACCTTAATCAGAGGTCAGTCTGAACCACCAGACTTCACTCTGGAACGGCTGAGCCTGAAGTGCCCATTCCCTGCTGCTGCCTCTGCCCTGGGGACAGCAATTTCATGAGCTGGTTTAGCCGTGTATCAAAGCGGTAAGTCTCACAGAAATCCACAGGGCTTCGATTTCGCCATGCTGGGGTGTCTTCTGGAAATCGGGCGAAGCCTTTTAGATCACGTGGATGGTTTGGCCAATTCTATCTCTCATGTCTACTGAAAACTGCAAGTCTTTTCATTATTTCAGGCAGATGTTAGTGGATGATTCAGGGAGCAGATATACATAGTTGCCAGCCACTGAGCTGAGGAAGTCCAAGAGAGAGTCCAAGAGATGATAAAGTTGAGCAGAACTGAGAGCTATCCAAAGTTTGTAGCTCACACTCAGCTCCCCTGGGAACACACAACACACACTGAGCAATGGATTCCAAAATATTAAGAAATAAGCTAGCGTGTAAGAAAAATAAGGATCTCCTGTTGAATTAAGGAGTTAGGTCATTAATGCTTGTTCATATTACATTACTCACGCTTGAGAGACAAATAACTATCTGTTGCCTCACTAACCCACATATTTATTTGAACAAATATTTCCCAAGAAGTAGGGAGAGAGAACCATTTCAACAGAAAAGTTCTATATTATGGTCTTATCATAACAAGCCATTTCACAGTACGCTGATGTGTATCGTATACAAGCACCCATTGTAAAAAGCTATTAAGTGTATCTCATTTTACGGTGCTGACATGTTCGTTCATTCAGGGGTCATTAGCTCACAAGGGGGCCTCTCATTTCCATATGCCCTACTAAGGTTTTGCTGTATTTCAGCATCAAACCTTAATATAAGCATTATTAACTCCAAAGGACATGATCGGTGCTATATGAAGTCAATTTATACAAAATTCTGCAATCATTCAAAACAAATTCTATATAAAAAAATTTACAGTCTCTGAATGGAAAGGACATAGTACATGATTAGCTCAACTTCACATGCTTAGTATGTTTAACAGAAGGCTAGCCTTTTAAAAAGAAAAGGAAAATAAATCCCAATCCTAAAGAAAACTACCTTTTTTCCTTTAAGTTGAAAATGCTGCTCAGCTGCCTGTAAACGCAGTGCTGGATGGGAGCTGTGCGTGGAGGTGAATTGCTGCTTATGTTTTGATCAGACAAGACAGTTATTGCTGCTGGAGTGGCAGCGGGACCCTCAGCCCAGCAAGCAGAGCCGTGCCAGGCAGCAGCGCTGCCCCTCTCCCGACCCGCTCCACTGCGCAGGAGCTGTGCCGGGCAGCCGAGGGCAGAATGCTCCATCCAAGCAGCAGAAAACACACAGGAGAAAGTCAAAACCTCTGAAAAAGTAAAGCAATGTGCTATGGGAGCAGGCAGCAGCCGCCTCACCTGCACACATGCACATACAGTTTTAACCATCCCTGTAATTGTCTCAAGGGCAGGAAAGACTATTTGGTGGCACATACTGCTACCTTCTGCATGGATATATTTCCATCTCCTGCTTCTGCTCCTCATCTGAGGTTTGAAAGCTTGACATCTTGAGCAGCTCCTCTCTGAGGCTGAAGAAAAAAAATAGCAGAGGAAAAGAAAATGGGGGGAAGGAAGAGGGGATACACAAGAGCAAGGGGAATGAGGCATGAAGAAGGAGCCTGAGAACCGACAGGGTGCGAGGTGGCCCTTGTCTGTGCAGTGAATTCAGCTTGTGAGAGCTACGCAATGGTTCATCTTCCAGTCTCTCCCTGTTCCACAGCCTGGCAAGGTGCTGGTACAGCATGAGTAGGCACACACAATGTCCCGAACAGTTCACCTACAGGAGACATGGCTGATGAGCAGATTGGTCATCATGCAGGAGGGGTCAGAGGAGAAGTCCTTACGGTTACTGCTGCAGCATGGGTGAGCTCAAGTATTTCTTGTCTATTTTACCCTGCCTCCCTGAAAGGGCAGAAAAGTCATCTGCATGCAAACAGAGAACTTGAGCTGTAATTTGAAGGAAGACAGGGATGTTGCCTTGACAGAGAGGAGCTCTGCAGATGCAGGAAAAAAAAACCAACCAAATCAGCCTGAATGATACTGGGATCCAAAAAGCTGGGATAGCATGTCCCTCCCATGAATGTCAAAGCCCCAAGAATGTTAGGTCCTAGACATGCAACAACTCACCACCTGGAGCTTCTTTGAACAGGATAGGGCATTACAGATGCCTTATACTAATTCATTTTTGCTTTAAATAAGAGTTTCAAAAAATGCCACAAGATTTGCAGCTTCCCTGTTTTTCCACAGTAGACAGGTAACTGAAGGAGTTGCTTCAGGAGCCCAGCATGTGGAGCAGGATCATCCCAGGCTGAAAGTCTGCCCAGACCAAATCTTCTCGTCATCCTTGGGTGAAGCCTCCATCATATTTAAGTACAAGAAAGGTAGACAAGGGAGAAAAACCAGCACTCAAACTGGGGAAGCTGAAAGGGCTCTCAGTGGCCTGGTAATACCTGCTCCAAGTGGTGACACTGATTACCTAAGATTGGCCCAGACTCTAGGGTCAGGTACGAGCCATTGGCTCAACTCAGAACCATGACCAGCAATACATATTGATAAAAAACATAGCTCCTCTGTGCACAAAGGCTGTCTCCCAACTGTATTTCTGCACAGCCCAAGTACACATTATATATGTAATTATAGAACAGGTAAATCAGGTTCAAAGTATATTTGATTTTTGTAAAATAACTATAAATCACATATTTAGAATCCTTCCCTATTCTTAATAGCATATATCATTAAAGGAAAATTAAAAGAGAAAATCCAAGCTCTTAGTTTCAGGTAGATGACAGGTATGCAGTCACGATAAATTGCTTGACTCTGGAATAAAAATGGAGCTCTTGTTAGGTTCTCTATTAGCACTAAGGAATACAGCACTCAAGGACAACAGTCAAAAGCTAAGCAGCTGTTATATGGTATACACATTTTCAGTGTCTTGTTTTCATTTTATAAACGCATTTTTCTCCCATCAAATTATTGAACTTTTATTGAAAAAAAGAGTACCATATTCAACTGTCCTCTCCATACTGTTTTATTTAGATTTTCATACCTCCCACATTACATCAGTAGTCAACAACCAATTCCTTGAAGTCCTTTACCAATTCTTTTATAACATAATTGCACTTCTCTCTTCCATGAAGAGACACACAAAAAAGCTTTGTTCTCTCTCCTCCTCTGTGTCTTGTCCTAGCTTGTAAGTGCTGAGTGTTTTATGAAGTACCTGGAAGATTTTCAGTGCTGTAAAAACAAACGTCTATTTTGAAAAATCTGAGTCTTAAAATTAAAGCAATTGAAAGCATTCAGTATTTTGAAATTAGTAAAGTACTCAGTAACAAACATATGAATTCCAATAATTTAAAATGACTGCATTCTTTGACAAAAGCATTTGAGATGGAGAAACATTTTCTATACTCCAAACACAAGAAGAAGAAAGAAAGATGCTTGCACAGACTCTGGAACTATAAGATGTTCACACAGGTCAAAGAACATCTATGCCTGGAGGAGAAATAAGCTGTAGTAGCCTGCTGGGCACAGAGCTGGGAACAGACCATGAAAAACCAAGACAAGAGACGCAAACTGTCAGCGTAGGGCATCACCCTGCTCCCAAGCAGGTTAAACGCTCTGCTCTGGTGGATGTCTCTGAGTGATCTGCCTTTCTTGAAGCTTAGACACCTCTTGGATGACTATTACACCAGTAAACTGGAATAAGAATTGAAGGTAGAGAAATAATGGAGGAAAATAAGCGAAGATGGCAGCAGCTCCGTGGGTGAGTCCAAAATACCTAAGAGCTGTAGAAACTGCCTCAGGAAGGCAAGTGGTACAACTGACACAACACCTTTAATCTCTCCAGGTTTCTCTTCACGGTGGTGACAGTTCATCTCAGTCCCTCCTCTTCCTTCTTCCCTACGTCCAGTTGTTCCTTCTTCCCTACCTCCAGTTTTTCGATGTACAGAAAAATTAGGAATTAAGTGACTAAAACTAACAAAACGATGCAGTCAGTAACTTTCATATCAACTTCAAAAGCTGTACTCAAATTTCCAGAACTGCTAAAAAACCTTCTTCCCACATATAATTCAACTCGACTCCTGGGTGAGAGCTGAGCTACCAAAAGACCAAAGTCTTTTCTATAATGCCAAAGTTTAAGGCATTAAAAAACTTGAAAGGTCTGGCAAAATAAGTGACTAGAAGCTCAGCAGAACCAGCAGTGTAAAACACGTCCAGGGCTGCTTCTACATGGGCTGTAGCTGGGCGCTGAAGGAAGGCTGTGGCCACCTCTCCGTTGCCCTCACAGTGTCCCCTTGGGTCCCGCGCTGAAACCCGCCCAGGCAGACACAGCGAGGCTTGGCGCAGGCCGCCCCCGCACCCACGAGAAACAGAGGGTCACTCTCAGAATTCAGCTTTTACATCATAAGCGAGTTTGAGTCATCCCTCCTTTTCCTGGAAAGGTGGGGAACTTCCAGAAGAGATTTTTCCCAAAGTAAGTTTTTGAGAAGGAGAAGAGTCAATCAGGTCTTGAAATGTGCTTTCATTCCTAATGTGCTTTCAAACGTTTTCCTTCTTTTTAGGGCATACTTTCATTTAGAAGTTTTATCAGTTACTTCTAGTTTACAGTATAATTTATTTATAAAATATAGGAACATTTAGACAATGAAAAGTGCATTTTCAGAATGAAATGCTTCATATTAACACTCTTCTGAAACTCAATTCTGTGGATGAAAGTAAAATGGAATAGAATAAAATATAATAATAATAAAACTTTTTTTTAAAAAAATACAAATAATTAAAAAAAAAACAACTATTTGACCTGAAATTACCTTTGGAGTAATTTTTGAAGGGAGTTTCTTTCACCCTTTATTGTTGAGGACATTCTTTTTTTATTTTTAACACAGCAAAGAAAAAAAATAACTGCCAGTCACGTAAACTCATCTCAGTCCAGCCTTCCAAAATCTCCAAAATGAATCTGATTCAAAACATTCACTCAACCAATTCACAACAAAATTAAGACTCCCAAAGAGGCGCAGATGTGAAAACCTGAATTCACCCTATCGTACTGTTTTCTCGGGGTGAAGTCGCAAGGAGCCGCGGAGCCAAACGAACCGGCTGTTGCTGCCAAAGAGGGTTTTGTTCCTGCTCGCGCCTCCCTCCCTCCCTCTCCCCACTCCACCCTCGGCTCCACAAGCCGTGCCTCAGCCTCGCTGCCTCCTCAGCCTCTGCCCAAAGCTTTCAGCTCGCTAATGCAGCAAGAATGAGCCCGATTTTGTTCGCAGGTTGGAGGGCTGTGTTGGGCCCCAGAAGAGCCGCCTTAGCACCCAGAAATCCAGCGTGGGACTGCGGGGTCAGGAGCTGGGGGGAGAAATAGCTCCTTGCTGCGGCGGTGGCAAGCTGTTAGATCAGCCCAAAGCATACCCACGCAGTTTCACTTTTACTCAGAAATGAAAAAAATCTAGCTAAATATGCTTTCAATTTTTGTTGTCACTTTATGACGTTCACCACAAAAATATTCATGCTCTCCTTCCTAAGCACCGTACTCGGTGAAGTGTGCTTCGATAAAATATGAAGTCTTTCCAATGAAACCATGAATTGTCTACATTAAGGAAGGTCACTAACATTGTAGGTTTAGCTGGACAAAAATAATGAAAAAGAAAACCCTGGAAATGCATTTAGAAAAACTATATTTAACATATCAGGTGACTATGGAATAACACAGACTTTATATGTTAGCTGCCTGTATGCAAACACTCATATATTATTTCCGCCATTTAAATTATAAAAGCAGGAAACATCTATATTTTATGAATAATACATATTTTTATACACGTATATAAATATATGAAAGTAGTTAAATCTCATGCAAAACTTTTCTATTTACCATGTATATTTTAAGGGCAATACCAGTGCAATACCAACGCTGCATTAAAGACCAGGTTGCTAATTTTCTGTGATGTAACTGCCTTAAGGAACTAAAAACATTGACAAGACTAAAAATTCCTTGTATCAAAATTTACATAAATTATCAGATTTCTGCAAATATGAAATCAACTAAAACTAAACAGTGCTTATATCCTAAAAAGCCAAACGGTGTGAGGATACCTTGTGATCACCGGTACGGACCCCCAGGCCAGTCGGGGCACATTACGGGACTGCACGATTTATGATAGAAGGCTGGTACCTGCTCACCCAGGAAGTCAAGCTGCATCCTGCTGTCCTTCCTCCAGCACCAGGACAGGCTGACAGGGCCTGGCAGCGAACAGATGAAAGCTGCATCGCATGCTTACTCAGACACCTGAGGAAAGAAGCTATATCCTAAACAGAGACTTGAGCATGTCTACAAATCTAAGAGATGCAGTTACTTTGTGGACATTTGATTCTATAATTATGCTGAGAAATAAAGAAAAAAATCAAGATAAATGAAAAGTCTACATTAAAAATGCACCTACATATTTTAATATTACATATTTTCCCTATACTTATGAGCACTATGTTTATAATGAACAAAACAAAGGAATTCGTGTTATAAACTGAGCTGTCAAAATAAATTCTCCAGACTTTGACCTCTTTGTGCATTTTCAGGAACATAAGCATTTCTACTTTATATGTACAGCGCGTATTCTTCCAGTATTTGGATACTACCCCACCTAAATCAAGTATTTCTCCTTTTGTTTCAAGGAGAGTGCACTATAAACCAGAAATTTTAACTGAAAATCAGAACCCAGACCAAAATCAACTGCACAGGTTGCAGCCAGCCTACGAGGTTTGAAGGTGGCGAGGGTAAAGGGCTTAGTCCACTGTCCAAATACAGAGCTTCAACCTGATGTCCGGTTATAACTTTGAAACAATCATTGATTTTTCAGTAGAAGAAAAGCCCAAGGTGAATGGCAGTCAGTAAGATCTTTGGCCGGCGAGGACCTCTGTGTCCTAAGCCTCCCGCAAGTGCCCGTCATGTCCAGGGAGCCACCGCCAGAACTGCACCGACAAAAGCGGAAGATTGAAGAATCCATGAAAATGAACTACAGCAGCAAAATCCTCACACGGTGGCAGGGCGAAGCATCCCATACACATCCCCTGCAGATGTGTGCCTATCTGCTGCTCAAAAACCTGCAGGAAAAGAGCTTTTATATCATCATTAGGTGCCTGTTAGACTATCTTCCACCTTAACATTCAACAGAAAAAGTATTTTCTTGCAAATAAAGCTAATCCCTTCCTTCCCACAGGAAATACGAGGAACAACCGATAAATATTTTTCGTTGTAACAATATTTTAGGTACTGGAAGGAAGAGTTCCTTCCTCAGACTTCTTTTATTCTAGACAGGGAATACTCAGTTCCCTTTATTTTTTTTCTTACAGGCAATGTTACCTATTGTTTCAATTTAAGGGCATTTGCCCACCTACTTCTTCAAATGCATTGCCCAAAATCACTGGCACTTGATAGAATAACAGCTTTCATATTTTACATAAAAAATTTGTCCTAACCCGTAAGCGAGTTTTGCTTTTTGCGATGGTATCAAGTTGCTATCCCTGTGCAACCAGATGCGTTTTTACCTCGCTGCCCCTTGCACGACGAGGGGAGCGGCTTGCTTTCACGCACTTCATTTTTGCTCAAGTTCAGTATTTCACATTCATTCCTGCTGAATTTCAGCTTTCTGCTTTTGGATCACCTGCGCAATCTGCCTGATTGATTGACCTCTGAGCACACCTACTGATTTGTGAGCACTGCCTGTCCGCAGAGTAACCCCTGCAGACCCCAAACTTACTTCGTATTCCACCAAAGACATTAATGGTTATTCTGAACCAGGACCATGACATAACCTCAGAAATTGCACTGGAAAAGTCTTTTTAGATATTTCCCCCCCCGATTTTCCAGTAACGATGTCCTCACCTGATTTCCTTAGCATATATTCAGTAATTCACTTAAAGTCACACAGCCACACATGACACTAGAATTACCGTGTTACAGCTCTGCCTCAGTTCTGTGCCCGTATCACTGAACAATACGTTTCCCCTCAGCGTAAGAGTGTAAATCCATGTCTCCAGAAGTAGAAACCACACCAGCCTCAATTATCCATGACCTCATTTTTAAAACATAAATGCATCTGCCTTCGCTCTCCCAAACAATGCCAGCTTTCATTGCTTATTAGCCCACGTCTCCCACAAACACCTTTGGCACTGTTACCT
Source organism: Phalacrocorax carbo (assembly GCF_963921805.1). NCBI lineage: Eukaryota > Metazoa > Chordata > Aves > Suliformes > Phalacrocoracidae > Phalacrocorax > Phalacrocorax carbo. Next base: position 15,082,615 of record NC_087514.1, on the reverse strand, counting down.
CACTCCTTAGCCAAGGGAAAAACACCTAAAATTATTTCCATCGAGCTATTACTATAGCCTCCCAGCCTCTCCCTGTGATTCAACGTTCACGATGTTAACAAAACAGCTTGCTGGCTCAAGAGAGGCGGCAAGCTGAGCTGCCCGCACGGCTAGCCTACCGAGCAGATGCTCCGTACCTCGCCCTACCCACGCTCGGGTGCCTTCCTGTCCCTGTCGCACCTTTGGCTCATCTGAGCTTGCACGCATTGCTAGGGAGGAGACAAGTCACAGCAAGGCAGGCTTTGCTCGACGCCAGGCGCTGCTGGCGTGGCAGCAGACGGCACCACGTCCCACAGGAGCGAGGCTGCAGTGCTGCCCAGGCCCATCACGTCCAAATCCAGCCCAAACATATCTTGTGTTCTGAGCGCAACGATTAGCACAACTATTCACGCAGCATTAAAGGGATTTGGTGTCTGAATATCAAAGTAAGTGTATGTGTATTACAAGCTACCTAAGTCCATAATCTTTCCACTCTACAGATAATTTGGAATTAGAAAAACTACAGGATTCAACAGCAGGTATATAATATAAAAGTATTTATTAACTTTCATGAAACAGAATATAGCTTTAAAAAGTCTTAGGTCCCTGATGAACTTTCTCACTTTGCCCTAAGAAGAATCAGTCTCTCAGAGGAATTTGGGAAAATTTTTTTGAAAAATACTTAACCCAAATAGAACCACCTTCTAGAAAGCCAAATGTGATGTGAACTCTGGGCAACAGATGTCAGCCAGTGCATGGCAATAAAGCTCCTGCCTCTACATACAAATAAAGAAAATACATAAAAAGTGGCAGAGATTATTTATCTCTATTATGAAAACTTTTAAAAATGTAAGTTTTTAAATAAAACATTTGCTGGGTGCAAAGAGTACACTGCATAAAACACAGCTAAGGAAATCTAAATGTATCCATCATGTAAAGTCCCAGGCCTAGCTTAATCTACTGATGTATTTCTCCTGTGGATTCTTGAGCTGATCATATAGCATGCTTCCAGAAAAACTACCCTGCAGCAGCAGGAAATATGTATTTTTTTATTTTTAAGCTTTTCAAAATTACTTTTTTAATTTTAGCAAAGCCATCCTTCAAAATCATCTTCCAATGTCAAGCTTGAAGAAAAAATTCTGCCTCTGTCAAAATAATTTGCAAACTTTATTGGATTTTTAAAAGCCTGATTACAGGACAAAACATGCATTAAGCATTTTGCTAAAATTCCAAAAACATAATTGCAGAACGTCATTATATTCAAAGGGTCATGTCCATAATAAATACCTGCAGCTTAAAAGCAGCTTGGAATTTTTAAAGAGTTTTAGTACCTGAAAAAGGCAAATGTTCTATACACTGTTCTTAAAAGTCTGACATTACATTGCAATGGTTAAAGCAAGAAACAGCTCAACTGAAGACTACAGAAAATCCCTGCCTTCTCAGGAGGTCTACACTTGGTTATACAATACTACGCTGGAAACAGCACTTCACCAAAGGTCTCGCAATTGGCTTCTGCTTAAAACACACTCTGCCTCATAACATTCTTCAAAGGATTAAAACATAATTGGTTCTGGCAGTACACATGGCCAGCATGATGTGCAGGGGGTTGCCAGTGGACATGGGGCCCTTACATAAAGGGCTGTTTTCTTTGTTTAAAATGGAAAAAAGAGTGGGAGGTGTGGAGAACAGTGAAATACAAAATGACTCAGAATCATAAAACATATTTTTTGAATCAGATTATTTCAAGAACCGCATATGCAAATAGAAGACTTCAAATGAGGACGGTGGCAGAGCTTCTGAATTGCTAAGGCAATTCACATATTCTTATTTCCATAAAAAAAGATAAAGGCTATAGTTATATACATCCTTCTAAGTATTCAGGGAACACTGCAAGTTGAAATCCAGAGAAGCCATCAATATCAGTCTGAAAGTGACGGGGAACGGATTGATCGTGCACTGGCTGGACTGTTAGAGAAAGCAAAGGGATCCTTTTCCTTTTCTTTATTATCATGTTTATGTTTATGCTTATGCTTATGCTTGTGTTTCTTCTTCTTTTTCTTGTGCTCGTGGTGGTGATGGTGATGGTGATCACTATGCTTTGAGGAGTTTGATTCTTTACTAAACACAGACAGTGGAGCTGCTGAGACAGGGTGCATGTTCATCTCTCCCGAAGACTGTTCTTTACCTAAAAAATGGATATAGTGGGATTAACAAATGTTGAACTTGCATTGTTTTCAAACATAAGAAATTCTGAAGTATCAGGTCAAACCTACATTATAATTTAAACACGCAAACACAGAATCTGTTACTATACTCGTCCCGTTAGCTTTTAGTTTTTTTTCAGAAAAGGCTCTGAACATGCCATTAATGCTCCTGTACTACTACCAATTTTTTACAGAGGAACTCCTTCCGCCCTCAGAAGTACAAATGAATCCAGACAATTAGGAACTGTAAGAAGCTAAGCAACTGCAAGTTATACTAGCTTCCAGAAATTAATTTTTAAACAGAGTAGGAAGGCCACTGCACCATGAATAATGAAAATATGACTGCTTATGAAGACTGGCACACACTGAAGTGCAGTTCTGGGGATATGAACTCCTTTCAGTCAGGAGCAAAAGCTCCCTGCAAGAACATGAAATTTTTTTGATACTGAACAGAAGAATTGCTCTTTACAAAAATTGCATCTTACAACCAATTTAGCCTATTTGAAAGACTACACAAACTTTTGTTCTTCAACAAAAAGCAAATACCAAGAAGGGCAATTCCACAATTTTTATTAGTATATAACTCACAAATACACTGGAACTACTTATACATCGGGTAAGCCTGGTATCTGAATCTAAGGAGAGAAAATCTGATCCATGACCTCTGAATTCCTGATCCACTTTCTCGTTCTCTCTTTGACACATTTAATATTTATTTCGCACAAACTGCAACAGTTTCAATAGCAGGGATTAAAAGGCAATAATCTAAGAATACCATTGTTAAGGAGGGGGAACCCTTGGAAGGTAGAAAAGCTCAAATTCCTTTAGGCAGAAGTTGAATCAAATCACTCACACTGCAAGAACGTGCTTTAACCACTAGACAAAAGCAGAACAGCACCATCAGGTTTTTGAAGGCAACTACTCCATTAAAATGGATTTTCTTCCCAGCTGCTTTAAATGTTGGGTTCCCCCCTGCCGCGCTTCAGTTTTTGGTGAAAATATCCCTGTTAAATAACAACGAATTATGTGATATACTTTGTAATTATCTTTTCCTGTATATTTGAAAATGGATTTTTTTTCCCCCAGCATATCTTTTTGGTTGGTTGGTTTGGTTTGTATCTTTCAAGGCCAGAACGATTTGTCTATGGTAACGACTCGTGGAAGCCAGAAGAGCCAGCTCCTTGCAGTATAACAAACAAGCGTTAAGAAAGATTTCCGTGCAATCTTGCTAGCCTTATCCAAAAAGATTAAGAACTGATTCAATCAAGCATATATACAGGAAAGTTTCTAGACAGTACAGCTGTTCTGTTTTTTGTTTGTTTTTAAATATGGCTGGAAAAAAACAAAATCTACATCTGTAAGCAGTGTTTAGAAGTCAGAACAGAATTACAAAATATTTTACAGTGTGGATAATCAATGACTTACTATGGGACATGCTGGAATCTCTACTGCTTCGAGTCTTAACAGCAGAAATATGTTTGGGCTCTACCGCAAGATGTGAATATGGTGTAATATAAAATTCTGCTGATGTTATAAGGAGGGTAGACTAGAGTACAATAGTCTCCTATAGATTTAAAATCTCTAATATGCAAGTATTTTAAAAAACTTTATTGTTAGAACTCACAATGACTTATGTATATTATGGCAGAGAGAAGATAGGCACACAAATTCAAACTTCCACTTGCTGACTTCAATGCACAGTTACTACAGTTTTTTTACACTGTTACACGGAGCAGCTCTCAACGAAGCAGACAGCATGCAAGTATACTGGATTTGATGCAAAAAGATACAAGATTGCTTCACGGTTTAACTATTTCTAATTATATTTCTCTTACTGAGAGCTCATTCCTCTGAAGCATACAGCTTTTAAACAAATAAGCAAATTTTCCTTAGCAGCTGCATGCATGCAAAACTAGCCATGAAACAGAAGACAGAGCAGCAGAAAAGGGAGTGTATCTGACTCAGGCCATTAGAAAAGGAATGGTTGGAGGCCATACTTCAGAGAACCAAGGCACACAATATTTGACACCATTAAAATAGGCTACAGTAGTCCAAAGTGAACTGTTGCAGTGACACAAACACAGCTTCTAGTAACACAGAAATAAAGGTTGTGGCAAAAAGCCTGAAGACCGATCAGTGTTCATCCATAGAGGATGTACAAAAGATTATCCAAGGTACGGAACACATTCTTACAGGTTCTCAAGCTACCAGCACATGATGTGTTCAAATATACGAGGCGAACTGAAGCCAGCTTAAAAGAAAACAAAAAACCCCCACACATGACACAAACCCTTAAAAAACTTAACAGCTCCATTAGTTCCAAACTGTGAAGTTATTTTATTATGGAAACTGAACCTGTAAGTCTAGGCCCTACAATTGTAACAACCTCAAACCAAAGCTAAGCCTCTGAGTTTTCACGGCTCTAACCCATATAAGCAGTATAAGGCCATGGGCTCAAGCCTGCAGGGGTGATGCAGCAGTAGCACCAAGCGCCTGTGAAGACCAGGGATGCAAATCAGACCCTCTGGGCTCTGTTGCACTACCTGCCACTTGCAAATTTCCTGCTGTTTACTGAACTACCAGCTCTGCTAAGGCAGTAGTCCCCATTATCACTTCTTTACTTATTTTGGGTAGGTTATTAGAAAAATATATTATTTAAAGCCGTTAAACACCCTTGACTGAAGAAAGTTGGAGAGCAAATGCCACAGTAGCTTAAGCCAACGGGACTGAAGGAGTAGGGATGAGCACCTGGAAACTGAAAAAGGCAGGAAGATCTTTAGGAAAGGGAGAAATGCGATCCAGCTGCAACTCCTGGGCTACAGACACTGAAGAAGACAGCCAGCGTTGGTAATAAGGCAATAAAAGGTCAATTAAAAAAAAAAAAAGAAAAAGATGATCATCACCAAAATCTACTTTTACAATTTCTTCACAGAGGTCAATGACAGCTATAATCCATTGGGAATCTATATGAAAAAATACCAACTATCCAGAAAATTTCCTCCTCCTGTTAGAGTGCTTTGAAATCAGGAATTAAATATATTGATCCTGGACGATGGCTCAGAAAGGATGTTCGCAGACTACCAAATTCAGCTGTCTGTAAAATGGACAGACCTGTAAAAGTTTTACAGATTTGTGCCTGTAAAATTAACCATTAAACTTGCAGAACACTTCTTCATTTTAATTTCCTTTTAATTAATATCTACTTTAAGCCCATGCCAGGAATCTGCCAAACTAGGAAAGCAAGCTTAAACAGCAATTGCTTTACAGGGCATTAATATCATCCTCATATCAACGGGGGTAGCCGGACTGCTGCAAGGAGGCACAGAGCACTCCTCCCTGCAGGGAACCCGCTTCCTCCTGGCAGAGGGAGAAGGACTGGAACCTGGGTTTCTCAAATCACAGAAACACACAATAAGTGGAGGGGGAGACCAGAAGCTCACTTCTGAAGTGGTTAGTAGCATTCCTTGGAAGAAAATGCACATACACGTGTCTATCCACTTGGATCTCCTTCTGTTTGGGATGTGGAGGTTCCAATGTAATTACTGGCTTTGCAGAGTTCCAGCTAGCTGGGTAGGTGTTTAAAATTAGACAGGATTACTATCCCTTGGGAGAAAGATCAGAAACTTTGTGCACAGCTTGTCACAGGGACCGATACAAACACTGTAGATATTGCAAGAGAACATAAAGTATGAAAACACAGATCTCGTAGCTTGATTTTAAAACAAAAGGGGTTTAGATCTTGATTAAGGCCTAAAGTAACATTTTATGTGGTAACACAAATTGCTGTCAGGCAGTTATAACATCCTGTTCATCAATTATCTAGGGTAAGTTCTTTTCTTTTTAAGAATCATTGGTGCATGAACATCGAACATTGTTGTTGGGTACAGTGTTTTACCTATTTTACTCTTATTTTGTTATTATTGAACCTTTACAATTTGGGAACGTGTAACTTGAGACTTTAACATGCCAACAAGCTTTCATAAGGTTGTCCATATGGTCTCTCCTATATTCCTTATTTTGTGTGAAGAGGGTGGGACACCACAAACTTACAGTCTTTGTTTCTTTGCATGTACAATCTATTTAAAACAGCTGGCTTATGTAGGACTTTTCCAAACTGACACTTGTTAAAAATTACCCCATTTGCACCCTGATTTATTCAAATGTCAGAGAGGGAGAAACCAACTTCACAAATCACAGCAAAGGGTAAGGCCCGTGGGTCCAGTGTTTCAGCTGAGGACAGGCTGGTGCTCCAGAACCTGACACCGACGACCTCTGGGAAGAAGATGACATCAGCACAAGCACACAAGCACTTAATATCTCTCTCCCAGAACCCAAAGGAACCTTGCTGATGAGAAAAATAATGCACTCTCTTTGCCTAGCAGTTGAACTGCAGCTCTGGCCAGCATTTTCTCTGAAGGGAGAACACTAAAAAAGCTGAAAAGATCTTAAAAACTATTTTGACATTGCCCTATTTTTTCCTTATTTCTACTTTTCTTTTTTAGTATTACCCTGGAAACATCCAAGACACACTATTTTTAAATTTAATTTTATGCATCTGTTGAACCATGAACAAAGCACATACAGAAAGTTACCAAGCATAAATAATTCCAAGCTTTCAGGATGCAAGAATGTCTTGTCATTTGTCTTAAGAAACAGAATTTTCAAATTATACATCTCTGAAAATAAGTTATCAATTTTCTGTCTAGTAGGGTGTTCTTTTAAGGACCATATGATAAGATTTAAAGTTTGAGAGTGAGACATAAAGGGCTAGTTACAAAAAACACAAAACACTAAACCAAACCCAACCCAACCAAAAAAAAAAAAGGCAAAAACCCCCACATTCTGAGAATGTGCTAAACCAATCAGTGGACTCCAACATAAAAATTCTAACTAGTTCCAATTTACAAATTCATTTGACTTCATATTTTTTAGTGGGATTTCTATCCAGACAGATAATTCCTTATACCTATACAAAAGGACAGCCTCTGCTAAAGTAATGCATAGACAAGTTGGTGATTTAACTAAAATATACTTTTAACTGGTAACTAACCATTTTAAAAAATTTCCTCATTTGACTTTCATTTAACAACCATATTGATTTGTCCTTACATTAAAATAATAGCTTAACTGTGGTGTTATTTCTACTATATTTTGTTTAATACCCTAGAAAATCTAGAGTATTCCCTACTCTAGAGAAAAAAAGCATCTAAATCAGTAAGTCAATTAAGAATACTTTTGTGCCTCTAAGAGTTTAGGTAGCCAACTTAAATATTTATTAGTTAGCCTTATCCATCTTCTAGGTTTGAGAGTGATCAGTTGTTGTCTCAGAGACAGTCACAGCTATGGTATTATGTTGCTTTTATTAAATCAGGAGGTTGACACACTGCAGCCACACTCATGCAATTCTCATTTACGTTGCCACTTTATCTGCAGGGCTTATGTTTCTATTAAAGCTGCTTTCATGTATTTTAGGATAAAGCACTTGAAAACACCCTTCCTTGTAAAGTGTACAATTAACCACATACTATTCCGGTGAGACAAAATTAGCTACAGAACCTCAAAGCCTGTAAGTTACCAGTTTGAAAACAGTTATGTTTTAGGTAATAAAGTCAGCATATGTGTAATGGATACTTTCAAACAGATACTACATTAATATTATATGTTATTAAAGGGTAGTCTAACAGAACAGTTGCAACAGCTTTTCCCTCCTTAAAAAGTAAAGCAAAAATCCATCATTGTCAGTGGTGTCCTCATATCCAAAGTGTTCAGTAACCCTTTTTGGCAGGAAGCCACTAATGGTTGAACTTTGGGGTCCTGGTGCTCTTATAGCTAGTTTGGGTAACTGCTGTGCTGCAGAGGACCGGGCTTTTTGTACAGTTCAGACTGAATTTCTGGTAACTAGTGCATCCACACTTGAAATGTGGTAATTTGCTCCACAAGCTCAAATCTACTGTTGTAAATGTACTGTTTAAACGTAATGACTACAGTAGTTTCCCTCTACACTCTACTGCCGTATGTGCTATTTCCAGTTTCAAATCGTTCCAGAAACAATTCAATCCAGCTAAATCATTATTTCCTGAAACTGCAGACAGTAACTGTCATAAACAAGACCACAATCCAATCAACACATATGACTGTAGCCTAGACCCTCAAAGTTGCGCGTACGTCTACGTGATAAACAGAGTGACCTACATGGTCAGCAGTGGAAAGTTCCAGTTTGATTACCCTGGAAAACAGCAAAAGGATTACTAGAATGGGCAAAGGATTTTTCTGATCTGAGTTGGAATGCTCAGGTTGTGTCTTCAAAGCCCACTGCTCCTGAACGCAATCAGAAAAAGGACTGCCAACACACAAATAGAACATCGCTGTATTTACTTTTTTTTTTCTTTTGTAGAAATAAAGAAAAGAGTGAATTGCATACTGCTTTGTATCAACTATCAACCTACCAAAAATAGTTGGGAAAACTCTAATTAAAGTATTTATCAGTGATGACCTGTTGAGCTATAACGACATGTAACTTCACTGGTAGATCATGCAGGCTAGAGCCAGGCATTTGTTTTGGAAGCAGAAAAGAACAGGCCAATCAATAACCACTGACACATACAGCAGAACTTTTTCAAGGTTAATTTTGAAGTATTGTACTTTCAGATGAGGGAAATATTAAAGTAAATAAAGAAGTGTATCTTAATCTGATTTCACTGAAATCAACAATGCATTACAAGTCACCTTACAGTCTGAAATTAGAGTTTAAATCTACTGCTTACACAAAATCTGATCTTGAAATTCTTTTGATCTTAAGAGAAGAGTAAGGAGCATCACTACTATTCTTGATGAGTTAGTAGCAACTGCATTAGAAACATGACCTTGCACAGCTTTAGAGGCTCAAAGGAGGCTACCGTGTTTCTAGTCCTTAAGTCAGATGAATAATCAGCACAACAGCATTCTTCAGATAGTTCACAACTGATGTTTGTTTGTTTTAATAACTTCTTGAAAATGCTCAAAATCCTTTAAAACTACCAGAGTCCACACTTTGTTATGGTAGACAGGATGCTTTAGTAGGTTTTAAAACATTTTCTATATGAACAACTAGGAAAGGTGCTGTAATTATAGTACTGAAACCTGTAATCCTGCAAGAGTTGTAGTACCAGACTTCTTTTATTGCCCTTGCAGCGTGTTTTAACCCTAACCTTTCACATCCATGAGCTGAAGCATACAGCATACAGAAGAAAACCAAGCTTTTAAAGGAAAATAACATTTTCCTGGCTTTATGGGGTTACATCAACTTGAATAAATCCAAATTACCATTTGGGGTGGTGTGAGGAGTGTAAAAAAAAAAAAACCAAACCAGAATACCTAGATATGGCAGGATTTAGACCCAACATGAACTTCCTCCTGGCAGCTGCTGCTTGCAGGCTGTGCTTGGCTGATGACCTAACACTTCATGTGACATGTGGGGACATAATCCACAGCTGTGAGAGGAAAACTGAGTATGGACTAAGAGCTTGCTGCCTTCCAAGTAAGAGTCACAGAACTGAGGCAGATACAAGATCTCACAGATTTATTAACAAGATACTGAGAGCATTTCAGAACCTGTTGTCAATCTATTTCACAATAATAACTCACTGAAGCGCACCCATCCTCCGTCATTGCTGCAAAAACTCAAAGGCCCTCAGGAAACATTATCTGCAATTCTTTTGTAAAACAGAACGCTCCTATGTGTGAACAATTTTATTTACGTATGCTTTTATTTTTCCCCATCTGTTTGGCATTTCTTCTCAGAAGTATGCCGTTTCCTAAAGATTGAGCTGTCTTTATTTACTCAGTCTGAAATTCATACATCTCTGGTTCTAAGAAAAATGCTATGAATAAGAAACAGGTGAAATTTTAGAAACAAAGAATATCTGCAGTGGAATTGTTTCTAACCGCACAAACCAAAAGAAAATGAAATTAATCTGAAGTGTTTCAAAATAATGCTTTTCAAAGGCTTATTATTTAAAATTAATTCTGGGGCAAAACCCAGCATTTGTTTCATTTATTACCTAGAAAAGAAAATGTATTCCAGTGTGCTGAATGCTTAAGTGGCAGAGGTGAGAAGGTCATTCAGCACACAAGTGAAACTTGAAGTAGCTTTTGTCTGCTGTAGGTCTACAAAAGTAGCAGTCAGCTCGCCATTGCTCCATTCCTGACCAGACCTTACCCTTTCTGAACTCTAGTGCAAACTTAATATGCAACATCCTGCAGCACAGAGCTGGCGTACAGAGGGTCCCGTAAGTCCTATTTGTGAAGTATTTGGCAGAGTTTTGTTTATGACTTTATATTCTGTACAGTGTGTAAATCTAGTAAAAAAAAACTGTTGCAAAATATCATGTAAGAGTTATAAATACTAATCCTCAGTGGATCAGCTTTGCACTCGTGTGCCCTGGATGCGTCATTCTTTGCCTTAACAGAAAATGTAATGGCTGACCATAACACTGAGGACAAAATTCAAAGCAGCTCTGAGAATTTTAAAGTAAAGATTGTGTAGAATTAGGCTCCTAAGTTCATGAAAGCAACCTATATGCAGCCTTCCCCTTTACTCTGCTGAAATGCCTATGATTTAGGCATGAAGTTGTGAGTTTTGCTACTCTGCAAATCCATCCTGGTGGAGCTGGCTGTACAGGCACATGTCATTAACCAAAGGCCATCTGGAATCCAGAAACCAGACCTCCCTGTGTTTTATGTCCCCATATGAACTTAATTTGTTAGCTGAGCAATGACAGCAGTTACCTTTTATAAAAAAAAAAAAAACCAAAACCCCTTAGTGGCTAGAGCATCTGCCAAGGAAGTAAAAACGTAAGTTCTAGGCCCTAAGGGAGTATGAGCCTACAGCTTCCACGCCCCCAGCCAGCACCAAGGCACCAGCCTCAGCAGGATACTCAGAGCAGAAATGTCCACCAGCCCCTCTCTTAAATGAGGCCACTAAATTGCCAGGTCATAGGGAAAGCAGATGAGGTCGCCTGTCAGCGTAGCTCAGGACCTAGGGCACTCAAGATGGAACCAACATTCAAGATCCTGCTGCTAAGGTCTACTTGTGTTTTACATTAGGCAACCACTGGATAAAAACTGGATAACAAGCAAGAGGGTAATTACTCTGAATCTTACTTCTGAGGCCAAATGCTTCTTTTACACACTGCAGCACTGCAACCCTAAAACCTTCTTTTGGATGTGTACCAAAGATCTTTCAAAATGCTTGTTACATAGTCACACTACCTCAGCTTAGCTCCACTGGCACATTCTGGAACTAAACTTAAGAAATGTGCTTAAAATACTTTGAAAAAATGAGACTAACCACTGAATTTCTTTGCTAGTGACAGATAAGCAAAGAAGATGGAAGTTCATCAGTGAAGTTCAGCCTCCTTTAAGGTTTTTAAGAAAGATTATTGTTTGAAAAGTAATTTTGCCAAATATTTTATAGATACTAAAAGAAGTAAAAGATACTAAGTAAAAGATACTTAGTAAAAGATACTAAGAGAAGTAGTAAAAGAAAACAAGTGCTTGAAATGAAACTATTTTACTCATTGATGCAATCTTTTCAACTTTGAAAAGCCCTTCTAAACATCTTTGAGGCTTGCATGTTTTTTAACCACTGATGTTAAGTTATAAATCGTTAAGATTAGAGATTTTTTTACCTGAATAGTCTTGCCATTTTTTTATAGTTAATCTTCAAAATTATTAATTTTTAAATGACAACTATGGCAAAGTAAGTTTTACTTAATTGCTTATGGGGTTCCATTTCAGCTTTATGTTATTTTTTCCATTCCTCAGCTTTTCACTTTTCTAAGCATGATACATACTTGTCTTATTTAGATATGTATGAAAATACAAATATACAGAGTTATCTATAAATACACTGGAAGCTAAGGAGATGTTCTTATGCACTCTTCACATACTTCCTTGAATTAAGTTAAATATTTAACACTTACCAGCACTGTGTTTATGGGAATAAACAGTAGCAAAAATAATAACAAAGTCACAACTGAAATAGTTGAAAAATTCATACTACCATTTTGCCAGTAAATGTACTCATACCTGGTGTGGATGGTCTCTCCAACATATTCAAATGATGATAAATAAAGGCTTGACTGTCATGAACTGTGTCCATATCAATTTCCTCCTCTTCTTGAGAGTTTGAGAACTAAGATATCAGGAGAAAAATAAGCAGATGCTAATAATTCATAGGAATATCACTAAATAGAACTTAAAGTATTTTATTTTTGAGGTAAACTGAGGGTGAGAGGGAAAGGAAGTGATATCTACCACTGCAAAGGAATTAAAAAAAAAAATAATCAATAAAATTAAAAAGGGTCAGTGTCTTTTCTTCTTTCTAATTTACCATGAAGCTGTGTGAACAAGAGCATGAACTGTCAACTTTAGTTCTTGCCAGCCAATAAAGAATCTGATGGGAAATGATTTTGCCAAAGTAAGCGTAACAGCTACTGTACTCATACACACAACATGTCTTTTGTTTGAACACAGCTTTAAGGGAAGTCAGCAGAAGCCACTGCTGTTATTCTGAATACCCTACATATTGTGCAAGTTGAATTTCCATTTCTTACTCTGATTTTGAGTTTGACTTTACTGTCTTCATTCTTCTCTAGTATTTGCCCTGGCTCCAATGGAGACCCGAGTGGCATATCAGCCTTCCTCTTCACCCCCTGCTGATGACCAGAAATGCTGGATGCTGTTTCCTTAATAAGATGATCATCCTCCTGAAGCAGCATTAAAAGACCAAAATTAGAAGATAGCAAGAGCCATGTTTCAGCCTAAAAGAGACCTGATAGCTGAAAACACTTCTGAATAAAGTGTGTGATTTGAACAAAGTTTTCCCTGTAGTTCTGGTAAAAAGTATTTTCTAAAACCCTGTATGGATTTGTGCCAACCTCTCCTACAAACATAGTTTCTCTTTACTTCTATATCCCTGCTCCCTCTGCATATCTAGCATTGGCATCTTTTCTGTCCCTCCTCACAATCATGGTACTGTTGGTGTGCAACAACATTTGCTGCCTCTGAATAGCCTTTCTATAAATCTGTGCCTTGCAGACTCTCCTCAGTCCAAATCTCAGTTTAAAAACTGATAGCCTCTGATCTATACATGGGGTTTAGCTAAATCTTCTTTTAGTTAGCTTTAAAAGCAAATGCTTACTTTGTTGAATACAAACCATAATTAGCACTTATAACTTGGGGGGTTTTAATTTACAACAATATTTATTAAAAAGAGCTAAACTGTTTTGTAAATTACTGCTTAGATGATAAAAAAACCAGGATCAATGGAATATAAAAATAGCAGGAGAGTCTACTAAGTTACACATATAGTCATTCAAACAGGAGACAGGTGTTCCAACAAGTCCAATACACAAAATATAGAAGGAAAAATAAAGTACCCACCACATAAGCAAACATAATTATAAGCCCACTAAAACCTAGATAAAAGCTGTATCACAGACTCTCAAGAGCATATGCTGTTCCACTGAACTGCTCTTCCTCTGTCCTACACAGGGAACTCCAGCTCCACAAACTCTTGCCTTGAACAACTCAAATTCTGTTTTATGAAGTGGGTAATTTTTACCATCCTCAGCAAATTCAGTGTCACGTGTCTATCGGTACTGAGTTTAACGTGTTTATGCTCTCAGAATATACAGTCTGCTTTAAAGAATCTAGTTAATCTGATTTATTCTACCACCTGTTAGTTTTCCTTTCTGCTCAAATACATAATTCCCTTTTTTCATCCCTATTATTATCCCTGTTATTAAACCCAACAGTGTTGTTGTGAAACACTTTTGGATAAACTTTGGCGGATGTGAGAGGCAGCCTTTGTTTTATATTAGTGGTTTGGTGGGTTTTTTTGTGGTTTTGGGGGTTTTTGTTTGTTTTGTTTGGGGTTTTGGGGATTTTGTTGTTGGTTTGTTTTTGTTTTTTTTTTTAATTACATGGAAAATCAGTTCCCTGAATTTTGGGGGAGTTACAGTGAAAATGGTAACCATATCAAGGCAAGGGGTAGGAGAATGGAGGTAAGGCACAGGAAAAGATATGAGGGGATCAAGTGTGACTTGAGGCTTATACTGATGCTGTATTTTCAAGACTAGTGTATGCCAGTACTGCTGCTAAAAGAAGCAGCCTCTTCCCCTTCCTCACACACTTCTGTCCTGGGCCACCACAGCATTTGTAAAACTACATGATGAACTGGACCAGGAAGCTGACCCAGCAGGAAATATCTGCTCATAAAAAAGGTATTTTTCAACCAGATCCTCCCCATATCCAGCTCACTATGCAGCAACAACCACTGTGCTAGCACAAGCGAGAGGACAGAATAGGAAAAAGAAGAGTTAAGAGGAAATTTTTTGATTAAGATCGTCTGGCTGCTAAAAAAGTTTGGATGTTCACTGAAGTGCAGCCTAAAAGTCTGCCAACAAAATGCCTCCTGCTATTTAATTCTGTGCGCAGCAAATTAGGACTTATTATTTGTTCTGTAAATATGTAGGATAGTTCTAATGATATTTGACTCCATCATTATTTTCTCCCCCTACTGGAAACATCCTGCAAGGTACTGTGATAATTTGCACTCTCACTATACTTCTGAACAAAAACAATTTAGAAATTAACGGTGGGACTGATAAAGTTACAGTAAACTATCCCACTCCAAAGGGTAGGAAGGGTTTTAGACATGCTAACCACATGTTCACATTCTCTTTCAGGATGTACTCCTAAGCAGTTTCAATCATATGTAGTCTTTGAAAATGTTAAGAAAATTACTCATTATTTCCATGTCTGTTAAGCTTTTTCCCCTCATTAATTAAATTTGTCCAACAAAAAGACTTAGTCTTGCAGCAGTGGCAGTTATTCTTAAGGAAAGTATGACTTGAATAGCTTGTAAGATCCATTTTCTAACTACCCAGTGGATTATATGTTAGGACTGAAGCCTCCAAAGCCAGAAAGATATCAAACTTAATGTATGCGATTTTTCAGAAGTTGTTACAAATCCTTCAGAGCACAGTACTAAATAGTCAGGTTCAAGTGTTCAATGAAGATGTGTTAAATTTCCAAATTTCACATCTTTTAAAGTTGTTTAAAAAGAGGTATATCTATGTATTTTAAGATGTAATAAATTTACTGATAAAAAGTTTTGTTTTGGAAAATTGCATAACTTGCCTATAAGCAATATTCTTACTCTAATAAAAAAAAGTTTTCATCACAGCATCAAACATTTCTGTGAATCACTTCATGTCTCATAAGCAATATAGAGGAAGTAAAGTTTTATAAAGAACAGAAATGATGAAAATAGAAAAAACAAGTAAAAAGCTTGCACACACTATGCAAAACAGTTAAAAAAAAGTTAAAAAGTTATGGTATATACCAGCTTTTCAAGTGGAACAAATAAAGAGTACCAGGGTATAAAGTTAGCTTTAGTAAAGCATGAGAAGCTTGAACACAGCACAAAATTAAATCAGCAACCAGCGCCAGGACTCAGAGCCAGCTGAATGGGATGTATGCAGATGGTTTGTGCTTACGGTGTTCTGAAATCCTACTGACTGTCCGTGATTGTTAGTACTATTCACAGGTTCCTGATTATTCACAACTGATTCAGGGATAATCGTTGGATTAAGTACAGCCTTCTTTTCTTTCAGATTAAGAACAAGTCCAAGCTCTGGTAATGGTAAACAAGAAGGTCTGCTGAGGCCAAAAAGTGTGAAATAGAGGTCCACAGCACCACATCGTAATCTCCAGTCATGTGAAGTTCCTAAAATCCAAAAGAGATTCTTGTTAATGCAGAGATACAATCTTCTCCTCCCCCGCAAATAAGACAGTTTAAGTGATCTGGATCCACTGGAGTGTGACATTTTCTGTGCTTAAGATACATGTCCCTCATTATTCCTGACTCTTACTGACTCAAACTCACCTGCCACATCCTGTTTATAAGGAAGGCTTTAAGTCATTTGGTTTGTAAGCTGGATGTGTTTAGCAGAACAAGACTGGGAAACTAAGTGCTATAATAACATAACGAAAAATAAAAGGAAAATAATCACACCCATATGCTTTTATTTTTAAAGTTTCACTTTAGGTTTTACTATTGGACAATTAAGTAGAACACTTTGTTACTAAACTGGCTTCCCCTGTCAGTGGATTTGGTTGAACTTGCCTATGTGTTCCATGAAATGTAGCAGGAGCCGCAAGCATGACAGATCTGTACCCTCTGGAAACCGCAGTGATAGAGAACACAAACTGGCAATGCATAAACACACTTTTTGATGTCACTACTATGTCACATACTCCACTGGATACTCAATACTTTAATCTGTGTTCATACTGGAGATATGTATTCTTACTGCACAAAGCAATGCTTCACTAATTTTATTTTTCACTGCAAACTGTGTACTGCTTTCGTATCTTCATACAGAAATGGTCAAAGCACGTTTGGCACCAATCACAACAAAAAGACATCTAACATCTGGTGCAACTCTGCAAATAGTGATTCTGGTGTTAACTCAGCCCAGCTCTTGACTGATTACAAGTTTATTGAACATATTGTTCCACAGCAGGAATAGAACTATATCTGGTAAACAAGACACAGATGTGCCAGTTGCCATGTTAATGTAGCTGTGCAAGACTTAGCACAAAATAAACTTACAAGCTCTATCCCTGTAAATACTAAGTTTCATGGGGCTAAATAGTGTTTTGAGTAAGCTTAGCTGTACCTACACTTTCCCAGCTACAAGTAACTCTGATGAGTTTCATGAACAGCTGGGTAAGGAGAAAGTGATATGAATATTAATCTGGACATTTCTAACATTAAAATACTCTCCAGAGAATTACACAGTCACAATTATTATTTTTAAAACCATTCTAATATTTTAATGATAAATAATTTACTCAACTTCTTAATCTAGTACATCTTAAAGTGATTTGATGAATTCCCATCCAGTATCTCTCTCCTTTTCCAGTGGAACAGCTAAGCCTAAATACAATTGGTTGCTGAATTTCTCTGCAGTCTTTGGAACTGTGAGCATTATCAATTTAATGCAGATTAACATAGAAGAAAAAAAAAAAGATTCCATATATCAGAGTCTGTTTTCTACTGCATGTGCTTACGTTAAAGGAAAGCAACTCATGATCCTACAATCATGCAGCTTTAAACCTGGCTACTAACTTGTCTCACATTAACAAACATTTTTTTCAAGGCACCCTGGAATGCTACAGTTATCCCTTACAGAAAATAAATTGAAACATTATGTCATCTTGATGTGTAGAAACGTAAGTACTTAAAGCCCCACGAATCTTAAGAAGAATGTATAACCTATTTGTTACTTGCAAAAAGAGGTAATGGTTATAAGTAACACTGCACACACTCTTCTCTCAAGAAAACGGAAAAACAAACTCGCTGATGGGAACATCAAAACTGTTTATTTTCTGTGCCTGATACTTGGCAAATCCTACAAAACTGAACTACTGGTAGTCTCCCCACTTCAACCCCTGGAGTGTAGCTGTAAACTTTTAAACACTAAAAATAATGATACACAGAGAGCAGACAGCCTTCAATGACCTAAAAAAGCTGTATAAACGTTTATATGTAATCTATGTAGTAACGTGCCAGATGTTAAAGGGCAGTTTGTCAGGACCGGATAAAACTGCTTCAGTAATGAAAAACAGGTCAATGGTAAAGATGCAAGCCCTTCTCTCATTAGGATCCTTCCTAATCACACAAGGCAAATTGAGTCTTAGGTTTATAGCAGACTCCTAGAAATCTTGTTTAAATTATCTATACAAACGTTATCCTCTCATATTCTCTCCGAGTTTAGTAAAAGAGGACAAAGAGAGACTATCTAATCTAAAGCAAACTATAATGAAAAGGTAGCACAGACATCATCATTTGAGGAAAATTTTGCTTTGAATGTCTGGGTCAAAGAATCATTCCATGCCAAAGCACAAAGCACATTACAGTAGTAGACAAAATAATGAAAAACAAAGAGGTTTGGTAGCCTGTGCCACTGAGAAAGTTCTGGAGGTACACACGTTACATTGAACTTCTGAGACTCAATTTTCCACTTCTAATTATCAAATCTAGGAGGGCTCTTGCCATTATCTGAAGCAAGTCTTTAACGCTTATTTCAAAAAACCTTAAAATAAAAAAAATCAACCAAAAACCAAACAAACCAAAAACCAACCCGAATTCATCAGTTTCCAAAGTTGATCTACCAAAGCTTCGTTACATAAAGGGGACTCCATGTTCTTGGTAAAAGGTGGGTTCTTAGTCAGCATATCCAGAATCTTATGCCTGAAAAAGAAACAGAAAAAAAAAAATCTTTATTAAATCCAAATTAATACACTAAGAATACAAAGTCCGTTGAGTTTGCAATATTCTTAAACTTATTCAAATACAGGATTTCTTCCAAAATTTTAACCAATTTTTTATGCTTTTAGCTCTTCCTTCTGTCCACAATAAGCACAGACACAGATTTACCATCAGCAACATAGCTTAAAGTTTAAAAGTAAGTTGCAAAGCAGCAGGATGTTATTAGACATAATTTTTAACAGTCAGATACGTAATTGTAGGCTATATTGCGCTATTCTCTCTAGTAACAATCTTTTTTGCACACTGACTTGATAATAATAAAGAAGGAGCAACATTGGCTTATAAACTCCTTACATACTGACACCAAAGAGTTTTAAAATAACTTTAAATGTTTATGGCAGATACAAAATGACAGGTCCAAAGCCAGTGACTCGCACATCCTTCTGGAAAGGAACACTGTCCTGGAAGGGAACACTGTCATCTCTTAATTACACTGGTGTACAAAAATTCTGCACTTAACCATGTTTCCTTACAATTTACACACTGAGCTGAAAGTAGATACATTTGTCCCCATTTTCTTTCTTTAAACTTGGCCTTGAAAACATTTTATGAATGAGAGTAATTATTTGTTCCATTACTTATTATTTTAACTATTTTCCCTGTACAGCCAGCTTTCCCCTTGCTGCCTTACACATTTGGGACAAGAAAACTCTTACAGATACTTCTTTTTCCCCCCCTTTTCTTTAAGAGGTTTACATATAGCACTCAATTCAAAACTTAAACACCTCTTTAAAAAGATATAAATCAAATGAAATAGCCTTCCTAGACTGAGGCTAAACCTCCTCTAGTGAGTCTAACTGTATCTGCTTTCATTAGCAAGAAGGATAGAAATACAATAGAGAACGACCTTGCGCTATGATTTTTGTAAGAAATCACCTACAGAGAATAAAAGTAATATTATTAATCTTCAAAACTCAGTATATTAATGGTGGCCATAAGAAGAATGTGTTGGGGAAAAACAATGATTACGAACCTCTGTGTTCAAGGATTTACAATGAATGTGCTAAAGTATCCAATCACTCATTGGTGAAAACGAAGTTGCAACAGGCGATACTTGTTATCCTTTCACCCCATCTACAGTCTAACAATTGCTTTACACTCCTTGCTGGCAAAACATTGTGTGCACCATATCTCAACCTTTGTCTTTACCAAATATCACAAAGTCTTTTTGCCATATGCAAAATATACTTTACTTATGATCAGGAAACGACCTCTACCTTCAGACTTCCACCACAGGCATAAAACAAAAGACAAAAATATTATAATGGATAATAAGAATATTTTTTTGATATGTGAACTGCTAAAACATCAAATCGCATTTCAATTTATATAAAATAACAATAAGAAAAAACAGATTTGTGAAGAAGTATTAAGCAGTTAAGTATTTGATCTATTCTAGCGATTCCAGAATTTACTGGCTCTTTATTAATGCGCTAACCTTATGTAGGGTACAGGATCACTCTGAACCATAGTGAGCAGCCACTGTAGTTCTTCATAGCTCCTGTCAACTGCAAAGAAAAAAATAAAATAAAATGCCTACAAATATACATAAACTGGAAGGATTTTGATCAAGATAATCACAAGATCCTGAATTAGCACACAACGAGCTTGAATCACTGTAACTAAAGAGGAATTATAATTATAGTGCAAATTCAAAGTAAATGGTGGTTTATTTTACACTGAAATAGAAACGTGCACGAAACTCATTCATGCCTCAGTTTTTCAATACCCGCCGATTGATTATTAGCAGGTAACTGTCACTCATGAGTGTTGATTGGGAAGATCACAGAGTAAATGGTCATCTTGATATTATGCGCTTCTTAAAATGAATGCATTCAAATATCCTTTCAACAATCAGAAGTGTAATATTTTCTATAGGGAATAGAGAATATATAACTCTTATACACAGGACTGTGTGAAAGACTATTATCAGGATAGAAAGAGGAAGACTACAGGGCTTATACAAAACTGCAAGCATACTCCTCTCAGATTTTTAAATCAGTATACTCTGCAATTAAAATGTATTTTGAAACTTATCAGCACATGCTTCTAGATCTAAAATTGATGCCTGACATTGCGGGAAACAAAATCACCCTGTTAGACTAAAATTTAAATTACAATACAAAATTCCTTTAATGGTCAGAGTAACATTGCAAAATAGGAAACAGCACAGGATATCATCATCACCGGTTACACAAAAAAATATTTTTATGTACTCTTTTCTCAGGTGCGTAATTGTAAGATTTTACAGCAGCATTCTCATTTCCTCACAACAATAAAGAGCTTGCTTAGGCTTTTCTTTACTTCAGAATTTGGGGTGTATTAATCATTCCTGTATAGACAGCTCCAAAAATTGCAAACTTGCACAGTTCTGGATCATGCCAGAGCAAATTTGTTTCCATACAGACCAGAACTGCAATCTCAGATTTGTCTTAAAAAATCAGAGGAATCTTTGGAAAGCTATGCCTAGGACATACTTTTAAAGGATTAGTGACTGCCTGTGCTCAACTCCATGCACAGCTGCTTTTCCTGGCAGCTACCTTGCTTAGGATACAAAGCAACTAGAACACTGCATACAAAAGTTGTTTTGCATGGAAGTAATATTGTATTACTGTAATAATGTTGTACGCAGCAAAGACTCACAACATGGCTAACATTAAGTCACAACCATAAGCAAGCTGCAATTACTTTGACTGCTAATAAAAGTGATTTTAAAATGGTTTTTGATTAGAAAATAAGTCTAGAAGATTAATCCTTTAGGCTGATAGTACTGGATAATAGAACCAAGAAACACCATACTTCTGTGGTTAGAAAAAATAATAGTCTTTTTTTGCTTTTTAAACTTATTTGTCCTTGAAATAAGTAAAATTTCACTGCTATTTGCCTTATAGTGTAAACTAGGCCTGTGAGACTTCCAAAGCTTTGCTACTAATGCATTTAACCTGCTCTTGAAATTTATATAGCGACTATGAAACATTTTGGGGAGCAATGACAAATTAAGCCTAACCTTGGGTAGAACAAATTTCTTAGCCAGAAGAACCACAGAATCATACAACAGCCCAGTTTGGAAGGGACCTCAGAAGATCATCTCGTCCAACCTTTCATGGAAAAGGCAGCAGAGATGAGATTATCTAGCACACTGTCCAACTGCATCTTGAAAACCTTCAGCGACGGGGACTCCACCACATCCCTGGGGAGGTTGTTCCACTGATTGATGGTTCTCACTGTAAAAAATTTCTTTCTTATATCAAGATGAGATCTCTCCTGGTGCAACTTGTTCCCTTATCCTCTCCGTGTGGCAACCTTGTGGAGAGCCTCCATCTTTTTTGTAGCTGCCCTTTAAGTACTGGAGTATCGCAATGAGGCCCCTCTAAGCCTTCTCTCCTCCAGGGAGAGAAGACCTAACTCCTTCAGTCTTCCCTCAGGGGACAGGTTCTCCAGCCCTCTGATGATCTTTGTGGCGCTCCTTTCGGCCCTCTCCAGTCTGTCCACATCTTTCTTGAATTGTGGGGGCCAGAATTGGACACAGTGCTCCAGGTGTGGCTTGACAAGTGCTGAGTAGAGCAGGATATCAGTGGGATATCAGTGGGATAACTGCATCTCTATCTCTGCTAGGAATGCCCCTGCAGATGCAGCCCAGGAACCAATTGGTTTTTGTTACTGCAGCAGCACTGCTGCTGACTCATGGTCAGCTTGTTGTCCACTAGGACCCTTTCAGCAATGCTGCTCCCCAGCTACACAGACCCTAGTGTGTACTGGGCTCTTTCGTTTTGTCCCTCCAGGTGCAGGACTTTGCATTTGTCTTTGTTGACTTTTACACAGTTTTTGCTAGCCCACTCTTCCAGCCCGTCTGGTTATCCCTGTAAGATGTTTGTCCCTTCTGACACGTCCATCTCACCACCCAGTTTAGTGTCACCAGCAACGCTGGTGAAGCTTCTTTAAGTGCTGCTGTCCAGATAATATATGAAGATGGTCCCTGCGGGACCCTACTTGTGACAGGCTGCCAGCCTGAGAAAAACTACTGACCACCATCCTCTGAGTGCAGCCCATGATCCAATTTCCTACCCATCCCACAGACCACCCATCCTGTCTGTATCTTGCCAGTTTGTCTAGGAGAAGGCTGTGGGAAAAGAAAGATGTGTAGATTTTCATACTTCTGGCAGACACAAAAACAAGTGATTGCTTTCTGAAGGAAAAATCCTCTTGAGATTTTTTTCATTTTACAAAAGATGCTGTATCAGTTCCCCATTACAGCAGAGCATCTCTGAGACCCTAAACTTGAGATTAGATAATCATGGATATTTACTTAGAACGGTTTGTTGTTACCTCTTATAAATATGAAACTGCTTTGTTGTATATGTATACTACTAATAGTCATATAACTATCAGAAATAACTTTTAAAAGTTAATAAACTCTGTTCACTTCAGGCCAGTCTAGATCAATTGGCCAAGTCCTTATATGCTGCCTTGGGCATTTTACAGAGTTACTGTGTATCAAAAAAAGTCTGACTATTAACA
Organism: Phalacrocorax carbo; assembly: GCF_963921805.1. Taxonomy (NCBI): domain Eukaryota; kingdom Metazoa; phylum Chordata; class Aves; order Suliformes; family Phalacrocoracidae; genus Phalacrocorax; species Phalacrocorax carbo. The sequence continues at coordinate 15,059,491 of NC_087514.1, read as the reverse complement.
GCAAGGAAAACAACTTACTCAGTTCCATGGAGAAATTATTTCTTTTAAAGTAACTTAAAAAAAAGACAGTGCTATACCTACCCTGAGATCTGATAGAAAAACATGGGAGTTCCACACTGCCCCAGAAAATACAGACTTTCCTTTTTATGGAAATTACAAACTCTCTCAGCTTCCTTTACAAGAACTGTTAAAAGCCAGCTCTGGCACAAGTAACAGGCATTTGATAGCTGTTGGTTTACATCCAGTATGAACTGGAAACCAGGTAACCGGGAACAACGAGAATCAGACCTCTTGGCAATAGACAGCCAATCATTCTCCTTCCAAAGCCAGGTTTAGGGCTTTGCAAGACAAGCGCTGCAAACTTCTATATGGGCAGCTGAAGAAGTCAAGTTAGCACACTGAGCTTCCGGATCCACCAGATGCATTCACTCAAAGACTCTAATTGCCTTAGAACCTCCCATTGCCTATCTAGTTTGAGAAGTGTTCGGACAGAATGACAGCAGTAAGATTAAATTAATCAAGCTCATATAAAAAAGAGAAAACAATTATTAATGCAAAAAAACCCACAAAAAACCCGAAGAAAACTCCCCATTACCCTGAAAATGAAAATACAACATTTGAGGGAGAATAATTAGCAGTCTAGAGTCACCAGTCTGCTCACAGAGGAAGAACTGAAGGATTTGGGACTTTGATAGGGACAACCCTTCAAACACAAGAACTGTCACAAATTTGCAGAACCAAGAAAGACTAACCCAAATAAATGAACAGGTCAATGTAATACTAAATTCATTTTATAAAACCATCATCTCTAGCTGCCTCTAGATAATCTGTCAGGATTGAATTTCAACTTCAAATGGCCTTTATAAGGACCTGCAACAGCCAATGAAGATAAAGACAATATTAAAAGAATGGAAACATCTCACAAACATAAGCTATGTATAAGCAATAGCAAAGCAGAATCAACCAATAACCATTAAAATAATCTAAGTTTCCAAAATTTATAACCATAAGATGCATGCAAAAAGCAAAATAAAGAGATTAGCAAGAAGATAAAGCAAACCCAACAACTTTGACTAGCAATTACGGCTGAACTCAAGTGAATCAAAGTCGTTGAAGATGAAGCGTGAAAAGAAATTACCAAAACCCCTTACCACTATTCATTGTGCTGTCTACTCATTATTTCAAAACTTAGGGATCTAATTCAGTTTGCAAGACAGTGAGAAACAATGCTCCCACACTTTCATAAACTTGCATTCTCTAGGAGAAAGCATCAATACCAATCTCAGCTTCTTATCGATATATCTGCCATCACACAAGTTCTTCTGTACAGTATTTCAACCTAATATTCATGAGGTAAGAAGTATTACACTTCTCTACCATATCAAAAGTGTTACAAGGTGTCAAAATACTTGAAAACGTACCTTTTGTGTAATCAACAACAGCCTCCAATGCTGCTATTCGGACATCTATGAAGTGCCCATATTCTGCATATGACTTGAAGAGAGCAGGATCACTTGGCACATGACCATTCTTCTGAAGCACTCGAATAGCTTTTAAACAGCTAGATGTGGTAGAAAGAGGAAATTTACATTAGGTTTCTGGAATGGCAGCCAAGAAGAATAAAATTAGTTTTTTCAAAATCAAGTACTGCAATTTTTCTAGAATTATATCCAAATTAACATGTTACAACTACTTTCACAGCATTAACACATAGCTGTCATTAACTCTGACTTACACAGAAACACACACAAAATTCCCCACCGTGTCAAATCCATTGTTTGGTTTCAGTAGAACTGTACTAACTTACAGAGAAAACACAGCTCAGATTACGTTGTGTACTCTACAGATATTGTTACAAGGCTACCTTTTGCAAAACTTTTGTAAATGCTCTTCTTAAAGAGGCACAAGCACAACCAACTTATGCCGGCTATTAAAAGTCTACATTGATAAAAATTAATGTTGAAAAATAAAGCAATCAAGACAAACCTGCACTATCAGCTTTTGAAAACTGGAAGAAATTTAACATTTAAGATTAAGATACGCAAGCTAAAATCTCAAATACTAACTACCGACGGATACATAAAACCCAAAAAAGTAGCATTAATGTGTCTGCTCTCTCCATGTGTACAGCAATTACTAAACCACACCTGACGGTAATGGTATGCCTGTAACTGGGAAGAAGCTTCTCCATGTTTAGGAAACGGGTAATTTCCTCAAGAATAAGTCGAACATCAGGATTTAAGTTATCCAATGTTCGAACTTCATTGTTCACACTGACTGCAGGAGTTACAGAGTTGGCTAGGGCATCAATCAGCTCAGCACGATAGTAGTTGTCTGAAAACTAGATAAAAACAGCATTTAAACACAAGCAAATATAACAGTATAAATTCTTTAAAAGCTATGAGAAACAAAAGAAATGCTGAAGCACTGTTACAGACCAAGATCTTAAAACAAAAACCATGTGAGAAACTGCATGAGAAAGCAAAACAGGAATGAATTTGTTCTGAAAATGGATTTGAGAATGACTGAGCAAGCAGACATGCTATCAGTCATTTCTCTTCACTCTGTAGTAAGATTATATTAATAGTAATATAAGCATATTAATAGCAATACATTGTTTTATAAAAATGAAAAAATAAGGCATTGAAAATTTTCCAGATATGGAAAATACAAGCTATTATGTCTAAAACCACCTGTCTGTTTCTATATTCAGTACCAAGGTTACCGAGGTTAATGGGTGCTTAGCACCTCAGAAAATCAGACAGTTTATCTAGAGAGCAACTTCACAAGCTTCTGAGGTGAACTAATGGGCTCACTGCTGCTTAGTGAGGAAAATCTTGCTTCTTCATTCACTCCTTTTACATGGGCTCAGAGTTTCACCCACTCTGTTGTGCTGGTTGTTGCATTTGTTGCTCATGTTAATTTAGTAAGCAGCAAAAAGTATAAAAAATAAACTTAAAAAGCAGAAAATGTACTGGATTTGAATACTAGTTAATTTTATCTAAACAAACCCAGTATCTGTCAGATCTGGTAGAAGATGTCAAACACATGTGTGGAAGGGACATGTGGAAGAGTGAGGCAGGGTCTCCCCTTTGGTGGTGGGGAGATGTTAGCACAACTCACCACATTCTGTGGCTACTGGTGCTTGCATTCACACATCTAACACTCTACCTCTCCACTCTCTATCATCCTCTTAGTAATCTTGCAGCAAGTGTTTTGTTTCTTATGTGTTTCTACACATAAGAAAGTGAGGCTTAAGAAGCTTCAGATTCGTTCCACTTAACTTTGGGTACTTAATTGGGAAGATTATGCTAGGCTCCTAGCAGTTGTAGATTCCTCTGTAGCTGAGGAAATGGAATCTTGTATCATCTCAGGATCTTAAAGGTCATCTAATCTTCCTTCAGAGGTGGTCTGTGTGGGAAGGAACTTTAGATGACAACACCTGCAACTCAGATTCTTCAATTTCTTGATGGAACAATATTAACCTGGGTTTCAGCTGTTACTTAACTACATGAAGACAACTGAGTTCTGTGAGCTAGAGCTGACATTCAGAACCTACAATGCCAGAGTCCTGTATATAATTAAAAAAAGCCAACTTATTTCCTTTGCTTATTCTTTCAAACGCTCTTCTCAAGGTGAAAAAAATCACAACAAACCAGTGCTTAGCTTCGCGTGCTACATGTTAGCCTCATGCACATTTTCTCAGAACACATGGATCTTTTGAACGAAAAAGAGTAAAGCATGAAAAATGTGCGTGCAAATGAAGGCGGGCAGGTCCTTAGTAAGTCAAGAAGCACAAAGAGCTTTAAAACATCCAAGAAATTCTGCTATAGAAATGTCAGCTACAGAACATTCCGTAACATTTACTGTTCAGTTTAGTGTATCACCTTTTCATCAACTCTCCTAGCCAGATATCTACCGTTAGTGGCATAAAACATCATGCAGTATATTAACTAGGACTTTTTTCAACAAAAAACTGAGAGTTTAAAATAAATACATTTCTTACCTTGTTCTTTCTGTTATCGTTATACTTGATCAAATCCAAAATAAACATTAAAACCTCCTTAGGACAGAGGTTATGAACATCTCTCAGAAGGGCCATGGCAACAGGCATAGTCTGTGTAATAGAATTAATACTAAAGTCATTCTTACATCAGTGAAATGATAGTTATACCCTGAAATGTGCTACATCCTGAAAATGAGCAGTTAACAATTTTATAGTAGCAATCTCTGAAAAGTTGTATTTAAATGCTTTTTGAAAGTCATACCACATGCTTTATAATTTTCAGATCAAATAAACTATGTAGGTATTGCTCAATGGTTAGTCATAGTGCAGGCATTTGAAAAAAACTATACACAAGAAGAGACTCAAGTCAAGGTACTATCATAAAGGTAACAAAAATAATAAAACACAGAAAATGATGATGGAACTAATTTAATTCTGAGACAGACACTGAATTTGGCTGTTTTCATGTGAACACGATGTCTAATCTTCCACTACCATTGAGAGGTATAGATCCAATACAGTCAGTGAAGCCTAAAAAATTATTAGCCAGACAGGTATTAGCCTGAATAGGTATTTATTTTAGAATGAGCTAAGCAGCTCTCTTAGGCTCCACTCACATACATTTAGGAATCTTACTCTAGATGTATAAACTTGGGACATGCGATTTAAAGGGAGAAAAGTGTAAAATTTAGTGGGAAAGGATGAACAATGACAAAAAGAGCAAAAAGGTTCAAGAAAAAGACTGGTGGGGACAAGGATGAAGCAGGTTTGGTCAGAATAAGAAAACAAAATTTGAGTTCTTCATAATCAGGAATATGAAACCTGTGAAATAAGAACTCAGTCATCCAATAATTATAAAGTGAACCTTGAGAGAAAATAACTGTCATCCATTTTATTATTCACTGTACAACTAGCAACTCTAGGTACCAGTGAAAAAAAACCTGCATTAACTTCAAAATAAGCGGCAGCAATACATGATGTTGGCAACTAATAGAAAGGAGAGGGCAAGAAGGATTACACAGTGCCTTGAACTAAAAGCCCACCAATTAAAGATAAGATTTATGAGATTTTATTTGCAGTATGATGTCATTGCCATTAATGAATAAAGACAGCTACTGAATTCAACTAAATGATAAAATAAGTAGTTTTGTTACTGTGCAATAAATTCTATTTAAGAATGAGCTTGCAAATATTTACAAATAATTATTACATGTACTCTATCCTTTTGAAGAAACTGCTAATTTAACTTCAACTACTAAAATTTGTTAAATTTGTTGCTAAAATTTTGTTAACCAATTTTTCACTGAGATGGAACAAACAGAAGCCACATAAGAACGAACTAGTTATTTGGGGATTTTTATGAGGGGGTAAAGCTGGACTGTGCTATCCATGTTTCTGTAGTTGTCAACCGTAGGAATACCTTTGTATTTTGCAATTTCTTTTAAAACATTCAGTGGGGGAAAAAAAACAAAACAAAACAAAACAACAACTTACCTTTTGCAGAAAGTAGCTCTGAAAGTTCATGAAGTTGTTGGTCTTCACAATGTTTGGGCAAGTCTTACAACAAAACATTCGGGTAAAGAGTGACTTCATGGCTGGTGGTCCTGTCCACGTACTGACCATGGAATTTGCAATCTGTATAATCAGGGGGGAAGGCAAACTGCATTACATCACCACTGCAAGTTTAGTTTGGCTGTAGAAAAATACACATTTCCCATAATCAAAGAGGATAATTGCCAAGAACATACTAACCTTCAAATAGATACATATTTTCATCAATGTATTATCTTATATTAGCTACGTTTTCACGGCCAAAAAACTGCTTTTGTGCCTTCCTAACATCTTCGGTTTCATACATTTGCTATATGGAGCAATGAAAGCCTGCAGACAAGAATACCTATGCCTGATGACGGATTAAGCCTGACGACAGACTGCTACGTGTGTGTGCGCGCAAACAAATGGGGCCAGCACACCCTACAGTGTAGCCAGAGCTTCCATTGTTACAGACCTACCACAAACTAAGGAAAAACCTAGTTTCACACAGAAGGAAATTAATTTGATGATTTACTTCTAAATTATTTAGCTTCTTTCAAAGGCTATGACATATGCAATAAGCAAAAGAAAAGCAAAAGGCTATCTGAAGATGGGTACCAATCCATTTCACCACTGCTCTTATGTAAGATGGGTTTTTTATTACTGAAAAATATTTTCCAGCTAAGTCAGGCTTCAAAGGAAAGTCAAATAGAGAAAATACTGCAGTCAGACTAGGTGTTCCCTTCGCAATAACTGAAGTCTTCAACTAAAAGATGCAGGTATAGCTTTTTCTGTAAGCTACATAACAACTGCTCCTGCAAAGAAAGCCTAATCCCACAGACTGCTTAGAAACTGTGATGATGAACTTAAAACCACAAAAGTGCAATTTATTTAACAGTATAAAAGAAAACCCAACCCCACAAATACTAAAGGTTGCTATATTTACAAGATATTCACTATTCCAGTAATACTGGGGTGTCAATTTTTAAATATTTTTAACCTCTACTTAAGCATTTCATTTTGCAAAATCTATAGATGAGTAACAGTATTTTCAGATGAAATCAACAGCAGTTATGTCATCACTTTTTCAGTTTAACGTGCTCTGAATTTCTCTGTAAATACTGACAGAATACAAGCTTTCTATTTATTCTACTGATACGCTGTACACTCTGAATTAAGTGTGTTTGCACATTCCCCACACCATAATGCAAGTAGCCTGTCTTGCATTATTTCTACTTAAAAAGACAGCAGGTACTCTGTTTCTGCATCCTTCAATTCAGTATAGCATAATAAACTGGCCTAAGATGTAACTGTCATGCACAGCTATGAAAACTCCTCAACGTTTGATGGGGTAGGGAGTTTTTGGTGGTGATGGTGTTGCTTTTTTAAACCTTATAGCACATCAGCAACACAGCAATGGATCTGAAGGAAGAAAATAGCCTGCATACTCCGGGGAATTAATACTGTGACATTGTTTTCTCCTTTCTCCATAGGGATATTTGTCATGAACTACTCAGCAAAGCGTGTGCATGTGCGCGCACACACACACACCCCCCACACCACCCCCATTAACTTCTTTATCAATGAGGATTTAATATTACCTGGATACTTTATGCTTGAGAGACTGAAGTGCTGTTTTACAACGAAGTATACTGTACATTTAGAAAGTGAAGTTAATTCAGTTTTATAATTGCATTACCACCTATCATTTCTCTGTATCAGCTAGAGTATACCAAGAACGTTTTTCAGTAGTCACAGTGATCCAGTTAGAAGTTGCAAATTAACAAAAGGAACCCTCCCCTTAATAAACATGAGGGACTTGGCTTTTTTTCAATAAAGAATACAAATCCTGAATATTTACAAGCTGTGAAAATTAAACTGAGTTAATGACAACAGGAAGTGATTCTTACTAACTCCCTGATTTTGGAACTAGTGATAGAATATATTACACTTTCCTTCTAGGTAACTTACATAAACCTATCTACAACTCTGTCCTGCCATTCTCCTTCACCTTGATTCAATGTCACAGCCATACTTCTTGCTTAGCTTTATAATCATTTTTCTGTGAGTCAACAACCTTACCTGTAGACCCAAGATTTTTCACACAATTACAACTGATCAAAACTGGTTATGATTATCTGCAGCCCAATTGCCTGAGAATTCAAAGTAAAGACAGAAAAAACTATTGCATATAAACATTGTAACTGCTCTTTTAATATTTACCTGTGGAATATACACTTGGAATATTCCAAGTGAATTCATAATGAAACGTGCATATACTGTGTCAGATACTGGCAGTACCAATACTAGCACGTACGCTGGCAGTATTACATCAGTGTTTCATAATATTAAAATACTTTGCCACAAACATTTCTTGGATTTTCATTTTCAAAATACATCCAAAGAATTTATTTCTGTACAGGTACTGAATTATTCTGAACAGGTACACTGCAGAAGGCAAGCTATATGCCAATAATCTGAACTCTACAAATTGCCAATAAGTATGCCTTTATATCCATAAAAATATGTCAATAACATGCGTTTTCAGAAATTCTTATTCTTCTGTTTCCACACAGTTGTTTAACAGGGTTCTCTAATTTTCATTCTTAATGCTAATTTTGTGTCCGAACAAAGATGATCTTCCCTTTTCAAGGCAATTCTTTGGGTTTTTATTATTTAATTGCAGACCAACATGATGTTTATTTTGTGCCCCTATTCAACCTGAAACAGTATGGAGCAGCAATCTGGATTCACATTAGATGTACAGATGAATTTCAACACTTCAGAGTTCTCAACAGACAGGCCAAGGAACTTCCCAGTAAAATAAAAAAAATACGTTTTGGCTCTGAAAAAAGATTAAACAAAAGTCTTTTATTTCTGCCACTTAATGAAATCTGGAAAAATCCCTTGTGGTTTTCATGTCTGACATCTCTATTTTGACAATTATGAAAGCCTTCTGCAGTCTCCATTTACAGACTAAAATAATACAGCTTTCCTTTCAAATCAGTCATGTTAAGAATACTTGGCAAACTCTCTCATGAGGCTAAATATCAAGCCAGTTTAAGAATTGTGATGAGTTTTGACCCATTTTCAAACGTTTACATCGTCTAGTGAATTTCTTCCCTTCCTCCCATCCACACAACCTCACCTTTGCAAGGCAGAAGCAGGCCATCATTCTCACTCGGTAGAAACATTGCTCTTGTTCTAGTATATCAGTCAGTGCAAGCCTTGACGCTGGAGTAGGGAACTTTTCCAATGCCAGAATGGCTTCTTCCTGGGCAACCACATCTCTCTCGTATCGAAGCTGATACTGCCACATGAAATCAGACTGTTCGAACTCTACTTTCCTCAATACTGACATATCAGGGTCTATTCTTATCCAGAGTAAAGGGGAATCAGCACTAAGACAGACATGAAAAACATTAATAGCTTACAACATTTCAAGACTGTAAAAAGAACTCTTATTATGAGTTAGAACATCTTGTAAATTTCTAAAGTATTTAGAGTCAAAGAACTATAAAAGAATCTAAGTTAGAGGGGACTTTTGAAAGTCACCTGGTCCAATCTCCTGCTTCTAGTATGGCAATTCTATAGCCTCCCAGGGCAATCTGTCCAAACCTCTAATATGTCAAAGTGAATACAGTGTTGTAGTATTTTTTATCCTACAGACCTGAGTTCATGGTAAATATATTTAATTCCACTTCCTCAGACATCATAACTTTCACAGGTGAGCAGCACTTTATCACCTTCTACAGTTTAAGACTACAAAAAAAAATCCAAAGAAAATCTGGGTGTAAACACCCAGTTTTTTAATATATTTTTTTGATCAATAGATACGAAAGTGCTTTACAAACATATGCATGCTATGATGTTGAAAGCTGACAAGGGTAACTGTGCAAATGCACAGAACTGCCAAGCCAAATGACAATAAAACTGAAAGTATCAATAGTCAGGATTTAAGTTTTAGTCCCACAGACAAAATTACTCAGTTGTATTCCACCCAAAGAAGCATTTTATACTTTAGTATTCACACAGCACCATGACCACAGAAGTCATTTATGGGAGCAACAAGTACAACCTATATAATAAAGTCTCTTACTCAGTTTTCCACATAAAATTGATAACAGCAAAATATAGACATTTAATTAGGAGAGAGTTTGGAATGATGAAAAGACCGTAATTATAAATACAATGTATATTTCTATGTTTGCAGATATGTAGAATTACTGTCAAGATAGTAGCTAGAGAAGAAAGGATAGTGAAAAGAACAGTGCATTCACAGGATTTAAGAGACTAGAAAAGAATGAACATTATCATGTATGCCTGGAGCAAAGGAGTCCAAACTGGACAAAAGAATGACAGCACTGCAGATTAGAATGTTAGCAAGTTGAACAAAGCCTAAGTGACTTGCATAAAATCATATACGTGTTCAAAGGCAGTTCTAAGATCATTATGGTCTTAGCTCAGTGTAATGCAATAGCTACCTGAACATAACTGATCAGAACTCCACATAAATATATATGTTAATTGCTCTTAAATACAACTTAAATAAAACTATTCACATGTCAACTATCATACAGAAATTACAATTACTTGCTCAATGAAAATATCCCATAAAAATTATTTCTCATCATATTTTAGATGAGGTTGAATTTATGAGAATCTCTAACACTTTTAAGGTGACAAGTGATCTATTCTTCTTCAAAGAGACACCATCAATTTTCAAGAGCAGATTATTTACTCCCCTCAGCCAGCGCAAGGTGCCAACACCTTCAGTATTTCTGAGAGCACTACTGGCTCCAACTCAAGGAGGGTAAAGCAGGTATTTATATTGAGCAATAATTTTATTCCAAAGAGCTAAACAGTTCCAACTGAAATCAATGCCAGTAAAAGGATTATTTTGGAATTACCCACAGATTTCAGGAATTTGTCTATCTTAGTGCTAGTTAAATGCTCTTCATTGAGGTCCAACAAAAATCGCTCTTACTCTGTTTCAAGCAAATTCTTGTTTACATTTTACCTATAAACTCACCTGAAATGTATCATCAGAAATGGGTAAGAAAAAAATGGAGTAATTTATTCAATCATCTTATCATGCCTAAGACTTTTTTAAAAACTGATTATAGTAGATAACCCATACATTTCACACTTCAGCATTTTCCGAGCTACGGAAGAAAAGCCTCAAAGAAGGCAAAGAAATGTGGTACAGTCTTGAAATTTGTCAGTCTCATAATGAAGTACAACATTACTATCAAATGCTTCAAAATAGCATGCTTCAGACAAGCGGAAGACGGCTCTGTCTCACACTGAGGAGCTCCAACAAGCTAACTTACTCCATAGCAGAAAGGTCCATGTCCACCTCTTCTCCATTCATCAGTGGAATCTTTTTCTTCTTATTTCTATTAAATAGAGAAAGTAGGAAAAAATAGGTATTAAAAAAATTATTATACTAGCAAAGACATGTTTATAAATGGAGCTTAAGCCTGCAAAAGTACTCTGTGTACTTCACCACACCAAAAAACAATGCTCTCTCCAGCAAAAAGATATTCACAAAGTCACGCTGCACATTGGTTTTGTTCAAATAATAATCACCAATACCTTATATTGGTCTAAACTTGACTCCCACCATTTTCACAATTACACATAAGCATACAGCTTTCAGAAGCAGAGGTCAAAGTAGTTATTAAAATGCATTAGGAAACAGAGAATCTACTGAGGAAGTATGTTACTTTCCTTGCTCATTAAGTTTAGTGAACAGCCCTGGCACTCTTAACAGAAAAGGAAAACTATGCAAGTGCTTCATTCATAGATCTTCACTTGAGGTAACCCCTCTGGCCTACATTTGTCTTTCCTCTAATTTGTCTTTCCCGTTCAAAGGCATTTTGAATAATTTCATGAATTAGAGTCTTCATCCAACTTGTTCTATATAAATAAGCTCTTTATAAAAGTTTTATAAAATCTAAGACCTTTACTTACAATTAAAAACTGCATATAAATGTAAGGTTTCTTTCTGTCCATAAACAGTGGTAAATTCTATTTTCGCCCTTTACATCAGAAGTAAATTTTATTTAATAAGATTAACAAAAGTTAAACACAACATTTAAAAAGCATATGTTTATAATCAATGCACTATGTTTTCACATATCAGTACTAAAAATACTTGCAGATTGTACTTTAATTCTTACCTTCTGCTTTTAGAATGGCAAGGTATATCATGTTTGAGACTGTTTTCTTCAATCTGCAGTGTATGGTTGAATGATCCATCAAGTTCTTGCACAGTCACTTTAAGAGGACCCTTCAAGTTCACAAGATTTTGTTATTAATATTAACATTATTCTTATTAATGTACATATTGTACTTGTAGGTGCATGTAAAATGTGGAAAATTGACCTTACCACATATTTCTGAGTCCCAGGAGATGTGTAGTCCTGTTTTATTTCCAATTCCAATACATTCCGTTTTCTATTGAATGCAAAGCTACCATAAAATTTTACCACTCCGCTCTGATCCCTAATAAGCAGTATAGGAATTCCAGTGCACAGTGCAGTAGTTATAAACAAACATAATTCTCAATGCTTTCACTCTTACACTTGCTTTATGCTTCTTTATTGCTAGAATTTCCTATCCCAAGAAATCAGGAAATGAAAACACTTATGCTTGTTCATGAACTTTTTAAAGACTTTTTTTCTTTAAACAGTTCTTTAATGTACAATCACGTATCTTGCAGAGAAAAACTGAAGTACAATGAAAATTATCCGGTAAGTAAAACCTATATCAGACCCCACCACATCCAATGTCCTTGACATGCTCTCAGAGAAAGTAATTGAGTAAGACTTCAGTAATTTCAATCTGATTTTGTCTACTATATATTTCAGTTAAATAAAACTTGGGAAAACGTAGACATTAGCTTCTGTTTTCTACCCAAGCTACATTTAACTCAATTATTTTATTGCATATTTTCGAACTGGGTCACTGTGAGCACTCACACAGGGGTTCACATGTACATGAAAGTATACAAAATGACTGATATAAAAGTTATGATCTCACTCTGCTTTTTTATCCCACACAACTATTTCAAGTCAACTGTTCCTGTGAATAACTTCATCATTCATTATTTGTATGACTTCATTTCTAGTAAAACTGAAACATTAGAATGAAGCATTTTCATCTAGTGCATGCTCCCAGCAAGTCTCCAACAATATAAGACAAAAGCAGGGAAGCAAAACCTGTTCTTTCATGTCCTGACACTTAAGGGAGGAGCTGCCAGACTCAAAGAGGCTTCTTATCATACACAAATTATTAACTTTTCTCCCAAAATATGGTCATATGGCTAAATACCTCAGACAGGTTCTGTTCATGGTAGCTGCCTTCATAAAGTACTTCTGACTTTGTCATCAGGTACAGCTTAAGGCATTCTTAGTGGTTTCTTCAGCACCAGGATTAAACCAAGCATCAATACAGAACTCATTAATAGAATAAGATAGCGCTAGTTAATAGTAATAAGATATCCTCCCAAACAATACGAAGACCTGCTGCGGTCTTTCAAGGTGGAAAATCTACTATCACAGGTGCAACAGTGTTTGAAGCATGGTAGGGAGGTTGCAACCATAAGAATACACACAAGTCACAGTCAACAGGATCAGCCTTGGGGCCAAAGACCAGGGAAGCTAAAAAATCTCCAAATCTGAGAGTTACTATTCTTCCTTGCTTACAGAACAGACGTAGTTAAGATTAAGACACAGAACACCTATCTTCCTCAAGTGCTTGGCACAGCTAAGTTTAGAAACTAGAATAATGTGTATTTACACTTTATGAATACTTTTCATGCAGATAAAACACTAACTTCTCATATTACTCTATAAATATTAACTAAACTGTGTTTTTAGTGAGATATTAAGATGCATGAACATTATTAAATCAGCTCAAATAAATAACATCTAAATATAAATACCTACTTTTGTTTTCTGTTAGAGCAGCGTGGTATAGTTTTGCTGCAGTCATGTATGATTTTAGTCTGCTGTCATGTTAATTAAAATCACCAATTGTAGCTGTACGCTTCTACGGGAGAACTTATCTTGGGCCGCATATCTCCGGGACGCAGGGCTCTACCCACCCTGGGGACAGTGATGCACAGACATCAATATGATGGATACAAAATGTCCGTTTATTTAGCTGTCACACGCTTATATAGCTCTTGCGCTTCCTGTTCCTGCCACTCCTATGGGGAGGAGTCTATCTTTCCGTCACATCCCGTAATCTTCCGGTCGCCGATCCCTGTCTATTCCCCTACAACCAATTAAACCTGTTAAATGGAGCAAATTCAAACTTAAGCCCATGTCAATCCAAAACAAGAAATCCAATTTCTTGACTAATATCACTGAAATTCGAAGAATCAACATACAGAGGTTTATTTTACCTGAAATTTTAGTATTAAGACAAGCTACCAAACTATTAAACGTTAGTATACTTTAAACTATCAATCTGCACTTTAGGTTACTTATTTCATGGTGATTTACTGGAAATCACATCTTAAAATGCACCAGACTATAGCATTTTCCATGTCAGACTTCAGCATATTTCTATGGGCAGTGTCCTCTGGAATCCCTTTAGTATAATTTGGCCTTAAATTCCAGCAAAGCTCTTGTGCTTCTTTCAAAGTAAAACTTAAAATCATGAAATCCCTTCTAGTAAAGAATACCCCAAAAAGCTAGCATACTCTAAATCACTGTGAAAGCAGTGTGAACCTGTGGCTCACATCTACTTCTAATTTAAAGAATAATGTACTTAACTTTTTTAAGCAAAGATATTTCATACCTTTCTTCACTTTCCTTTAATAGTGCCAATTAAAAAACATATTCATTCTCCATATTAACGATCCAGACCAAGAATAAAAAGGATACACCCACTGCTTTATTAAAGGTTGGATGTCTTTGCCAGAGACATTTGAGATAGATTTCAAAAACCCAGATGTGGAAACCAACATCTGACTCCACATGTGTGACTGGAACTTCTGAGACGAAGCAGTACTGGCCAGACTCAACAACTTGTTGAAAACCTAAAATTATAAAAAGTTATTACTTTCACTAAATACTCAATATATAAAATAAGCTTTTCTGTTTAGTTGCAGATGAATTTCAAATAAAGGCCAATAAAATCATCCTCTGATAACTGCCCTCAAAAAAAGTCTTTCAAAAGAAAGATATTTCAGAAAATTATTTGCTTGTCCATATCAGAAAATGTGCTTTGTAAACACAAATATATTTTTACTTAAGGCAAAACATCCATGAACCTGATAAAAGCTCTGAACCCCCAGCTTCTTAACATGAGAAATATTCAATGGTAACAAAATTCAACTAAAAATGTCTTCTTTTCTCATCACTGCTACAGGTACAACTTATCATGCAGCTTTTTAACAGAGTTGAATTCAAAGCGGAATACAGAAACACTTTTTGGCATCCATTTTCTACTTCTAAGCACCTCTATACTTCAAAACCATGTAATTTGTGAGGTTAGTCACTGCAAGCAGGTGTGTGGCCTTTATTTACCAAATTATAATGCTGAGGATAAGTGGTACATTTTTAATCAATTCTTTCCACATGAGCTTTTCAAAGAACCAACTTCCTCAGAGTAACATACATACACAAAATCCTTTAAAAGACCATCAGTTTTCAAAAATTATCTACAATAAAACAGATCACTGACTATATCTGCCTTTTAGAAATAAAAGATTCATCAAGTTCTCTACTTCGCTATTTCTTTTTAAGAATTGCAAAGAATAATTAAAATTTATGCAAGGATATTTTCAACCTGACAACTGCTTATAATAGCTCTAGCACACTCATGTACATGTTATCCTTCAAAAAACAAACAAAAAACCCAACCAAACAAAAACATCCAAAAACCTGAAGCTGACAGGAGAAGTTATCGCTCAGTTTCTGACTGGGTGTTTGTTTTTACGTCACAAAACATATTTAGTAAAGAAGAAAAACGACAACTCTGCAAAAGTTTAGCATTTCAGAATAAATTGACAATCTTCTATTCAACTGCTTCTTCTAATATAAAAGATTTATGCTCCCTGTAGCACTGAAAATTTTATACAGTGGAGAGAGCAGAAGCTGGATTCTCATTACTTTCATTACTTATAATGTGATCAGGTTAGCTTACAGTGACACCAGTTAGGGTCAGTAAAACAGGTCCTAAGTGTTAACAAATAATCACAATAACCCAAAGCAATGAAATACCTTAACATTAAAAAGTATACACAATATATAAAAAGTATTACAAGCTATGTGTAAGAATAATAGCTAACCTTATCCTAACACAAATGACATACATTTATGTTTGTTTTATCCTGCTAAAACTGAAAATAGAAATGGAATCCTACAATGACCTGCTTTGTTTTTTCTTAAATGGCATTTATTGAATAGAAATGCAACTAAAGACAAAAAGTTGTCTATATTGCACATAATCATTTTAATACCTACCTGTAACATGAACTCCATGCTAATCCTATTCTCAATCAGTCTCATCACAAGATGTGCTTTACACTGGAACATAGTGTAATATTCCCAGGACAGTGTATGAGGGTGTTTGATAGAAAAATGTAGGTGTGATGCAGGGCTGAAAAAGAAAATAAAAACCCCAGCTCTCTACTTTGCATTTTATGGGATGAAACTTGAAATATACCTTAGCAACCAAGATTACAGCTGCACCAACAATTATTTAGTATGTCTTCCACTGCTTTAATGTTATAAATTATGACATGCTTAAAATGACTGCACACTTGTACAGAAAGGTGACACGGGTGTACGTACCTGGCAAACAGCAAGTACTGCATAGAGAATAATGGCAGGTAATAGATACCGTGTATCACTGTAAAGAGAGTGGTAGCAGTAGCAACCAAAGCAAGGAGTCAAGTGCACCTGGGTCTGGAAGTCAGTCTTAAATTGACATTCCCCCTCACTCCCGCTGCTCCACTTCCATTTCAAAGTGACTACACATAGTGAATATTTTATATATAAATTAATAATTGTTGCAATTAAAGAAAATTAAGAGTTTTAAAAGTCACAGCAGACTTTCATGTGAGGAGCCAAAGGAATTGCTTGTTTTAAATTTTAGTTAGCAACTTCATGCTTTCAATACTTTGGCAAACTGATGTCTTCTAAATCAGATAACGTGCCAAGGAAGGCTAGGCACGGCATCACATTACAGCTGCCACACTGTTTCCATAACTCAAACTATCTGTGGTGCTCCTTCACACATACCCTTCATGTCTATCAGCAAAATATTTTAAATGGTTTAACTTCATTCTATATCAGAAGACAAACAAATGGTGAAGCCCTGAACCTTTTAAAAAACAGAACTGATTTCTGCATAGCTTTTGTGGCTGTACAGCAATAAAACACCAAAAGACTTAATTTTGATGACCTTTAAAATTAATTTTTTCCACCAAGTTTTAAATTCCAGAACGCAAACATTCTAACCTATATCCCAGTTTCAAAGTGGAAAGGTAGCTGCAATACTGTAATTCTTGAGAAAAATAAGACCTTTTTGCCCCCTTGCAATTATTTGAGAAGTGGAGATAACTAGAAGCCTGGCTTTATTTTGTTGATGAACCAAGTCTGTGGCAACTCTATTTTGTTGTGCTATGTTTTTTTCTTTTAGTTCTTTTCACAGGACATGTGAGTTTGCCATGACTGAGTAACAAACATCTTAAGAAAATGAACCCACAGCAGATACAAAAAGAGTATTTCTAAATTTAAACAAGTACTCCCCTTCTTAGCTATACTGAGTATATGAATAAGAAGGTACTTAAGTTATTACTTGGTGTTTCTAGATGATAGGATATTGCTAAACTGCTCCTCATCAAAATTGTTCTGTTACTTTGGATACTCCTCTGTTGTGAGGTAGGGAAGGGTTAGCAACCATGAAAGAATTGAAATGCGAGGAGGAAACTGAGGTTGTGGCTCAGACATTATATAATAATTTGGTCTCAGTATAAAACTATTTATCCAGCTTCAAATTATACAGTTGATTGACTTTGGTAAAATTCTTTTCTTGAAAATTACAACCAAGCCAGGACCCACATTCTTGGCCTTAAATTTACTAAGGGCTAATTGACTTTGGTATGGTTACATTATTTAACTGCAAATCAAAACTGAGACAAGTTTGTGTTTGACATTTATGTTTTGTAGTTCATTCAATATTAATACATTTCTTCCGATTATATCATTCAATCATTATAATTCTAAAATATTTATTGAATTGGCACCAAATGAGAATAAAGTTTAGCAAGACAGACCTAGAACCTTTGTCAAAGTGCAAATTGAACTAACTCCTCTATGGAAATTGTAATTCTCATGCTCTCCAACACAGTCCTTTGGTCATTCAACACAAACCTGTCAATATGCTTCTTCCATCTGAAATATATCTATACAAACTTCTTGATGTTTTAAACTTTTACAAGAGGGTGGTACCAACATAATCAAAGTCTAAAGAGAACCAAAATCTGGGAGGGGAGAACACAAAATGAAAACATAACACACAAAGCTTTCTATTGAAGCCTCATCCATAGAACAGTTAACCTGCAGTTTCCTTTCTCTCATTTTCCCAAGCTCCCGGATTTTTTTCTTTTAAAATAAGTGCCCTAGAGAGCAGTGTTTGTTTCACCAGATATAAACAGAAAGAATCTGAGACACCTATGTTTTGCACAGAAATTAATTCTTCTGTCTGAAAGAAGTTTTTTCTCCCCCAATTATTTCTTTCCGTATCCAACTTCTAATTTAGTTGAAAAATTACATTATTAATTAACCTAATTTTTTCTTCATATTATTGTTAATTGGGACTGCTGTAACACAAATAAGCTTGGCAGGAAACCATATCATAACAACCAGAACAAAGAAATGTAAAAAATATATTGGAGAGAAGTGTTCTAGACATCGTTATGAAAATACCTCCCTAAGTACAAATCATTTTTCAGTCAGGAACATATACTTAACTTACATACAAGGGAACTTTGCAATCTTCAAGAAACAGCAAGTTGTAATTTATAAAACTAATAAAATTAACAGTTATAAAGACACTTTTATTTTAGTGATTTTCCTGTTTTAAAAATGAGCCCTTTTCTCTAGTTTCATCTGATCCTATTAATCTGAATTTAGTCTCTCTGTATAGGAGAGTACGTTGCCAAATTGTAATGCTGCCAGTTAAAAAGTCTGCCAAGACCTATTTCAGTACCCCAACTTTTCCTTAAAAAAAAAAAAAAAAAAGACATCATCACAACCAGGATGCCTAAAATGACTGCAGCTAGCTGTAACTTGCTTTTCAGAGGTATATGTAACAAAAGCATCTAGGTACTTGGTCTGCTTCACTACTTGGAAGAACAGGACAGTGAACTAAATCAAAATGCATCATGAGCAGGCAAGCAAAACTGAGTAATGGCTTGGCATGCACACACATATACAAGCTGCGCCTGTGACTGTCAACATCCAGATAACACAGTAGTTGTTGAGGATTCACCTGGCTGGAAAACTAGCCAATATGTCCTATTCCTGATTTCAGAAAACTTCTTTTTTTGTGTCTCAAAAAAAGATCACCCTTCAACCTTTAAATAGGTTATTTCTATCCTTCATTCAGTTCTAAATCCAGAGTTTTAATTTTAAATTAACAAAACCTGGATTTGCATACACTCAGAAAAAGCAAGAGAACCACTGCTGCAGACAGTTTAGGTTGTATTTTCATAATACAGGAGCTTCTGCTGCAGTAAAGACTTCAGAAATTCACATATTCTCCCACTCTACCTGCATGCGCTCAACCTCCCAGTTTTGCACATGCTGCTCATGAATTTCCAAAGAGCAACTCTTCGGGAGGCTGCGTCGTATCTCGATTAATTTAGACAACAACAACAACAAAAAAAACCAAAACAGCAAAGCAGCAAAGGTTGTCATTGAAACCTGAATCAACTTACTGATCTACTTCTAGTAATATTTTTCTACCTCCAGTGGTTAGCACTACTCAGAGAGTAGTACAGGAGTAACACAAAAGAGATAAAGGGAAAGCTCCTAAGCTAGCAATAGTGAAGCTACAGTTATTGGGAAAAATACAAACCCAGTCAGTTCACAGTTACCAATGGTACTTCACAGATGACCGGTCTAATACTTTTTTTCCCCCAACTGATAAGAAATCTCAGGATAAGATTGCAAGGTGGTAACTAAGAGTAGAAAGAAAAAAATTAAAGTAAAAGAAAACTGATGATATTGTAAAAAGTTTAAAGATTACTAACCACTCCAGAAATAGCTCAGGTCAAAATTCTGGCTCCATATTCTCTCCCATCCTCTTACTAAAAAGTAGTTTCATAACAGCATTAAAAACATTCATTATACTTAATTCCGTCCAAGATTTAAAGTGAAAGAAAAATAAAACAACAGCGATAACACATACTCAAGATATACTTTAT